>NC_053424.1:71216257-71468781 GCF_007990345.1 Gossypium hirsutum
ATTTCATGGGCTGAGGTCGTATTGGGCCATAATGGGAAAAATTAGGTCGCGTGGGTCCCACGGGTATGTAGGCCCCACATGAAAGTGTGGAAATTATTGGGCCAGGCTATGTAATCCACATGGCCAAGGTCATTTTGGGTTGTGTAGGCCACATAGGCGTGTGGGCCCACATGGGCTCGCAGTGTAGGCCGTGGGCCCATTTTCACTGTTTGACTACTAAATGTTGCCCGAGTCGCCCGAGACGACTGTGGACCTACTGTTAGGTCGGTAAGCTTATCTAGACCACTAATTGACTGAAAGACTATTATGCCCTATGCGATGTATGGATCTATATTCATGTATGACTATAATTTAGCGTGCCCTTTTTATCTGTATTGAGCCCATGTATAATATTATGATATGTCATGACATGTTACATGATGCGTTGCATAGGGATGGGTTTTAATATGATTGGAGGAAGTGTACTGTACTGGCAGCTTTGCTGCAACTACTGTTTAGTGCCGCAACCGATACTAATTGAAGTGTAGAGATGGGTGGGTTGATTTTATCCTCACATGGAGTGTAGGGTTGGACGGAGATGGAGTGTAGAGGCTGGTTGGGTAGGATTCTTGATTGCATATATGTACCGTTACTGTTACTAAGATGGGCTTTGGCCCTAACTAGTACTAATATTTTATTGGGCTAGGGCCCTAACTGGAACTGAATCATTACGGAAATGGGCTTAGGCCCAGACTGTATTTGCTCACTGTCTGGTTGTTTGATATAGGATTACACACTGAGTTTTCATAAACTTAACCTTCTATTTATTTGTACAAGTAATCCCCAGTCTTAGGCGGATCGGTGCTGTGAGTGACTAAAAGGTGACCACAGAACTGCATATACTCTCATATTTGATTTTAATTATAAGTAATTTTATTTTTGGTATTTTTACTGTATTAAGGCCTTTATGGATTTTTACTTAAATTTTGGATTTTTATTTGTCTTGGTTAATAACTGCTAGCAGTAGGAAAAGACGCGGGCTTTTAGGAAGATAAATGTTTTATCAAAGATACCACGAATTCACAACCTGTTTTAATAGTTTCCGCAATAACTGAAGTTTAAAATTAATAATGTTTTAATGTGAATAACTTTATGCCAATGACCCACATTTTTAGAAAAAAATGAACGACGCCTCTTAGAATCATCTTTAAGTTCACACAAAGAGGTTAAATGTAACACCCCACACCCGTGCCCTATGTCGAGACAGAATATGAGGCATTACTAGGCTTAATATAGACATTCGAACGTTTCTGAGTCACCAAGACTTGATCAAATTTAAAACTTTTCTAACTTTGTTTAAACTCCTTAATATGGGCCTACAAGTCCTCAAACTTTCATTGGATACCCTTCGGAACCAACTCGGGTCCTTAAATCAACTTAATAAAAAAATGACCCTTGAAATAGGGCACACGCCCATGTGGCCATTATGAATGGCCGTGCTGATGGCACTTGTGGTTCACAAGCCTAAGCACAAGGGGACACACCCGTGCCCCGAGCCCGTGTGAATTAAATTCTAAATTTGAACTTACAAGGGTTTTCACATGACATGACACACATCCGTGTCTATGGCCCGTGTCCCTTACACGACCATGAAACGCTTGTATCTAAAAACCTTGACATTCTATTTCTGATGTCAATATCCAATAAGGGGCACACGGCCAAGGCACATATCCATGGCCAGAGGCTATGTCCTCCACACGGCTGAGACACATGGCCGTGTCTTTGCCCGTGTGTTTACTACCATGCATGCTGACTTGTAAAATTAACATGCAGGGGACACACGGCTGAACAACAAGCCCATGGGACTGACTGTGTGTCACACAAGACCTAGACACACACCCGTGTGTTTACCCGTGTGGACAATATAAGGCTATTTACCAAGCCTTTGCCACCTACAATCTGACATCAACCAACATATCAAAGTTTAACTTAATATGATTTCTCAACAAAAAAACCATAGCTAAAACCTATATACATTACATATATTCAACCATGCCAACAATTCCACATTCATGAAAGACTAACTTGCATTCACATAATAACTTTCAATATTTGACATTTTCCATGGCCTTATACAAAATGAATTAAAAGCTAAAGTAAGCCAACACATTTGGCCAAAGCCAACACATTTGGCCAATTAACAATGACACAAACTGAAAAGTCAGGGTCTATACAGGCCATATTCAAAATAATAAAACCAACTATACCAAGTGCTTTCGGTATAGTGTGATCGATGCCTCTGACGTCCGATGATCCCTAAGCTAATTAGGGGGAACTATAAGAAAATGGAAAGGAGAGGGAGTAAGCATAAAGCTTAGTAAGTTGCATGAAAATAAATACAATTGTAACACCCCGAACCCGAAACCGACATCGGAGTCGAACACGAGGTGTTAACTGGCTTTAACCCCTTACAAAATTTATTTTCCAGACACTGCCCAATCTGTGTACTAGTCGTTTTAAAAATCATATCTTGAGTTTCGTAACTCGAAAATCAGTTTCGTAATTTTTCCCAGAAACTAGACTCATGTGCCCATCTATGTATTTTTTTCTAGAATTTTTGGTTGGGCCAATTAGTACAGTTTATTAGTCAAAGTCCCCCAAGTTGCAGGGGTCGACTACACTGACCTTTGCCCATTACGACTTGGATATCTCCCTGCACGGGGCTTCAATACTGTTGCCGTTTGTTTCTATGAAAACTAGACTCAGAGAGGAATCTGTAAATATATGGTACGACCCCTAATTATCTCTGGTTAATTTATAATGAATTTCCAAAGTCGGAGCAGAGATTCCAGAAACCGTTCTGGCCCTGTCCCACTAAAATCTGAATATCTCTTAATATACTGCCCATATAATCTTTTCGTTACTTCCTCATGAAAGCAGACTCATCGAGCTTCGATTACATAATTTATTCATCAATTAATTCCACTCCTACTATTTTTCGTGATTTTTCAATCTCATGACACTGTTTCTGCCAGCATCTGTTACGAAAGTAACTAGGTCCATTTCATGCCTACCCTTGATCCACTTCAAACTAACATTCGTGCCATTTTCGCATGGCTTAAAGTTTACATGCCATAATTCAAACACAACGTACTAGCTTATACATGCCAAAATGATCTTCTAAACACACTAAGAAGAAAGTACCAAAACTTGCTATCCGGTGTGATGACTTCGATGACGGCCCGACCCCGCAAAAATAGATGAGTCCAAGCAACCTATAATGGGTGACAAGGAAACATCGAGTGAGTTTATAACTCAGTAAGTCATAAGCAATGCACTACCATCTATCAACAACATTATCACAAGAGGAAACAAAATGGAGCGAGACAATTTACTCCATCCATACCGAACCATACCATAGTTCCTCCAACCTATCAATTCAATTTCATATCAATTCATGCATTCACATTCTATATACTCATCAATACGACATTGAAGCAATTTCATAAATCGATTTATTTTCGTTATAATCAAACGACTATACGGCCTTTCACCCATCCTACGATAATTTTATGTACGTGACTTCAAGTATATATGTCACATAGGTTCGAACTTACCGAGCTCAACACCAAGTATAAGCATAGCACCTATTAGCCACGTACTCAAGACACTTACCCGACCCGCCGTCCGCGATCGGCTCAATAGTGTCGCACACATAGTGTCCATAATGATTCACGAATGTATATTGAGCCCGCACACTCAGTGCTATACAATCAACTCGCACACTTAGTGCCACGTAATCAAATCGCACACTTAGTGCTACATAGTTAGACTCGCACACTTAGTGCCGCATGGTCAATTCGCACACTTAGTGCATCATATTCATTTCGCACACTTAGTGCAACATAGTCGAATCGCACACTTAGTGCTGTACAATTTAATCTCGCGCACTTAGCGCCAATCTCATGGTCATAAATGATTATCCCGCACGTTTAGTGCCGAGATCAACAACTCAGTACATCTTACCTCTTTTCATTCATTCAACAATTTCATCATCACATACGTACATGCATATATATATATGTATATTTATTCGTTCCAATCAGCATCAATACATACACATTATGACCATTTGAAATAATACCCACTACATGCTTAATGACTTACTTTATGTTGGGTAAAATAATTCCGAGTCGGCTACTCGATGACCTTCGATTTCCCCTTGTAGGACGCCTCTCCTTTAGGTTCTTGAGCTTAAATAATACAAATAAGAGTATTCAATATTTAACCCAATAACATGAATTTATTTATCACATTCGGCAATCACACATCATTAAATTTTCAAACCAAGACGTCATTATATGACCACATATACACATATCCATATACTTAAGCTCAATAATTATAATGTAATATCATGTACCCACTTTAAGTATATTGCCGAATATACTTAATCATACATGCACCCAACCAAAACAATTTCCTAAAATCTTCATATCATTTATACACTAGGCCGATTGCTCTCACCAAGTTCACCTATATTCTTCAACAATTCCTTCATTGATCAAGCACATATTCGGCTAAGAAATGGCAATTTTTAGCAACCTTCGATTTAGTACTTAACTTTTACCACATATCAAATAACTCACTTCCTTACTCATGTGACCACGTATATTCGGTCATGCATACACACATAAAATCAATTTGAAGACTCTATCAATCCAACATACATTCGGCACCTTCATCCACCATTCTACCAAGCATGTAATATTCAAACACAACCAAACTCACATTCGGCCCTATCTCATAACAAGGTAGCCGATTCTTCTTTTTTTTATAGTTCAAACACTCCTCTATCATCATTCACCTAACTTTAACATGAAACAACAAAACTCACCATTTCTCATCCAAATAACATGAACAGCAACCATTCCTTGAACACTTTCTCATGACCGATTGCTCATGTTATCAACAAGATTCAAGGTTTGAACATGGGCTATTTAAAACATGCATGCATCTCTAAGACAACATTAAACATACCTTGGTCTAAAGGACCACCTTGGCCGAATCTTGTTTCCCCTTCTTCCTCTATTTAGAACAATTGCAAAGGAAAGAAAATATGAACACTCCTTCTTCCCTCCTTATTAAGCATTCAAACTCCCTCATTTTTCATGCCACAACATCAAACACTCTCCCTAGGCAAGCAATGGCCGAATCCCTCCCAAGTTCCTTTCTCCCCTTCTTTTTCTTGGTTTTTCGGCTAGGTGATGGCAAGTATGACACCCCTTTTTTTTTGTTCCCTTTTCTATTATTAATCCCATCATTTGTTCACCAAAGAAACATTTTAAATTAGAATGAGTGGAGCATTATCACTCCTTGGCCGGCCACCATAAATTTTATGGGCAAATTGACATGCAAAACCATGCTTCCTCAACCTATTATTAATTAATCCTTATAATTCATCTATCATCTTTCCTAACTTCGTCAACTAGGTCCTTTTTGAATGAATTCACAATCCTAATGCTAATATTAAGCATTTAATTTCTCATACATTCACTGTCACACAACAATTTATGCAATTAAAACACGAAAATAAATTTTTGGCTCGGTAATGTGGTCTCGAAACCACATTCCGACCAGGGTCTATTTTGGGTTGTCACAACTCTCCCCCACATAAGAAATTTTCGTCCCCGAAAATCTTACCGGTAAATAGGTTTGGGTATTGTTCTTTCATCGAGCTCTCGGGTTCCCAGGTTGCTTCCTCGATCCCGTGTTTAAGCCAAAACACCTTAACCAACGGAACCCTTTTATTTCGCAACTCTTTCACTTCACGAGTTAGGATACGAATCGGTTCTTCTTCATAGCTCATATCAGCCTGAATTTCAACCTCCGACGGACTAATTATGTGCGAAGGATCAGATCTATAGCGCCGAAGCATCGAAACATGAAAGACGTCGTGAATCTTTTCAAGTTCAGGAGGCAAAATCAATCTATATGCAACCGGCCCCACTCGTTCGGAAATTTCGTACGGCCCAATGAATCTCGGGCTCAACTTGCCTTTACGGCCAAACCTGAGTACCTTTTTCCAAGGCGAAACTTTGAGGAACACTTTATCTCCCACCTGATATTCAATGTCCTTCCGTTTCAGATCCGCATACGATTTTTGACGATCTGTGGCTACCTTCAGACTTTCACGGATTACCTTTACTTTCTGTTCGGCATCTTTAATCAAATCAACTCCGAAAATTTTACTTTCACCGAGCTCGGTCCAAAACAATGGTGTACGGCATTTACGACCGTACAAAGCCTCGTAAGGTGCCATCTTAATACTTGATTGAAAACTATTGTTGTAAGCGAATTCAATCAAAGGTACATACCGTTCCCATGAACCACTAAACTCAAGGATGCAGCATCTCAGCATATCCTCGAGTATCTGAATTATCCGCTCGGATTGACCATCGGTTTGGGGATGAAAAGCGGTGCTAAAATGCAGCTGGGTACCCAAAGCTTCTTGCAATTTCTTCCAAAATCGCGAGGTGAATCTCGGATCTCTATCCGACACGATAGAAATAGGTACTCCATGTAATCTCACAATCTGAGAAACATACAATTCGGCTAGTTTATCCAATGAAAAATCCGTACGCACGGGGATAAAGTGAGCCGACTTAGTCAACCTATCAACAACAACCCAAATCGCATCCTTCTTACTTGCGGACAATGGCAGTCCGGACACAAAGTCCATTGTGACTCGGTCCCATTTCCACTCGGGTATCATGATCGGCTGAAGTAACCCTGAAGGCACTTGATGTTCCGCTTTCACTTGTTGACATATTAAACATCTCGAAACAAAGTCGGAGATGTCTCGCTTCATACCATGCCACCAAAACCGACGTTTCAAGTCGTTGTACATTTTCGTGCTCCCCGGGTGAATTGACATTCGGCTACAATGGGCTTCGTTCAGAATCATCGGAATGAGTTCCGAATTCCTTGGAACGCACAAACGACTTCTAAACCTCAAACAACCATCATCATCAATCTGAAACTCCGATTCCTTGTTCGGAACACACTCAGCTCGTTTTGCAACCAATTCATCATCGACTTTCTGAGCTTCACGAATTTGATGAGTCAATAATGGTTTGGCTTTTAATTCAGCTACTAACACATTGTCAGGTAGAACAGACAAGTGTACATTCATCGCTCGCAAAGCAACCAGTGATTTCCGGCTTAAGGCGTCCGCAACCACATTAGCCTTTCCCGGATGGTAATCAATGACAAGCTCGTAATCTTTCAACAACTCAAGCCAACGTCTTTGTCGCAGATTCAAGTCTCGTTGAGTCATCAAATATTTGAGACTTTTGTGATCCGAAAACACATGGCACTTCTCACCAAACAAATAATGTCGCCATATTTTCAATGCAAACACAATGGCGGCT
Source organism: Gossypium hirsutum (assembly GCF_007990345.1). Taxonomy (NCBI): domain Eukaryota; kingdom Viridiplantae; phylum Streptophyta; class Magnoliopsida; order Malvales; family Malvaceae; genus Gossypium; species Gossypium hirsutum. The sequence continues at coordinate 71,223,670 of NC_053424.1, forward strand.
AGTTCGAGATCATGGGTCAGATAATTTCTTTCGTGTGGCTTCAATTGTCTCGACGCATAGGCCACAACTCGACCTTCTTGCATCAATACGCAACCCAACCCGAGTAGGGATGCGTCACTATAAACAACAAACTCTTTACCCGATTCGAGTTGCACCAAAATTGGAGCTTCAGTCAGATGAGTTTTCAGTTGATCGAAGCTTTTCTGACATTTCTCCGTCCATTCGAACTTAACATCCTTCTGAAGTAGCTTCGTCATTGGTGTGGCTATCATCGAGAAACCTTTGACAAAACGTCGGTAATAGCCGACGAGCCCTAGAAAGCTCCGGACCTCGGTAACATTTCTCGGAGGCTTCCAGTTAAGTATGGCTGAAATTTTGCTCGGGTCAACTCGAATACCCGATGCGGATACCACATGACCCAAGAAGCTAACCTCTCTTAACCAGAACTCACACTTACTGAACTTAGCATATAACTGCTTATCCCGCAAAATTTGCAACACTTGCCTCAGATGCTCAGCATGTTCGGTCTCATCTCTTGAATAGACCAAGATGTCATCAATAAACACAACTACAAACCGATCCAAATACGGCCTGAAGATCCGATTCATCAGATCCATAAACACCGCAGGGGCATTAGTGAGCCCAAACGGCATCACTAAGAACTCGTAGTGACCGTACCTCGTTCTGAAAGCAGTTTTGGGTACGTCCGAATCTCGAATCCGCAACTGATAATAACCCGATCTCAAATCTATCTTTGAAAACACCGATGCTCCCTTTAATTGATCGAACAGATCATCAATACGCGGTAACGGATACTTATTCTTTATCGTCACTTTATTCAGTTGACGATAGTCAATGCACAACCTCATGGTTCCGTCCTTCTTTTTCACGAACAATACTGGTGCACCCCAAGGTGAGAAACTCGGTCGAGCGAAGCCTCTATCCGTCAATTCTTGCAACTGAGCTTTCAACTCTTTTAACTCGGTTAGTGCCATACGATACGGAGCGATCGAAATTGGCGTAGTTCCAGGTACAAGCTCAATTCCAAACTCTACTTCCCGAACAGGTGGCAAACCCGGTAACTCTTCAGGAAAAACATCCGGGTATTCACAAACCACCGGCACCGACTCGGGTTTCTTTTCTAACTCCTTGTCATCAAGTACATACGCGAGGTATGCTTCGCACCCTTTCCTTACGTATTTCTGGGCCAACATTGCTAATATTACAGCTGGCAACCCCCTTAAGTCCGCAGACTCAACTCGGATTATTTCGTCATTCGCGCACCTCAAATCGATAGTCTTGCTTTTGCAATTCACAACCGCATCATGCGCGGTTAACCAATCCAAACCAAGAATAACATCAAACTCGTCGAACGGCAAAAGCATCAAATCGGCCGGAAAACAGGATTCTCGGATTATTAGAGGGCATCTCTTACACACTTTATCAACAAGTACGCATTGACCCAAAGGGTTTGACACTCGAATTACTAGCTCAGTAGACTCAACAGGTAGAGTCTTACTGGATGCTAAGGTTTCGCATACATATGAATGAGTAGAGCCAGGGTCAATCAATGCAATCACATTAGTATCAAAGAGAGTGAAGGTACCAGTGATGACGTCGAGGGAGGATGCCTCCTCTCGTGCGCGAATGGCATACGCTCTAGCAGGAGTACGGTTCTCGGCGCGATCGGTCGTATCAGAGGCCCCCCTCTGACTACCACCCCTGCCTCCTAAAATTCTCGGTGGTCTACCTCTAGATGTCACTCCACCAGGTCTTGCACCTTGAATCTTATTCTTCTCATCCAGCTCCGTGCAATCTCTAATGAAGTGGTCCTTCGAACCGCATCCGTAACAGGCCCTGTTAGTAGACTTGCCCCAACATTCACCTAGGTGTCGTCTTTCACATTGGGGACATTCAGGTTTCTCGTGACGATTATTGCCCACACTAGCTACCGAAGTAGCTCGGGAGCCCATCGATGGTCTTGCCCTGATGGAAATTCCCGCAGTCGCCCTCGACTTATTAATGTCCTCCCTGAACTTCTTCACAGCTGAGAACGGAGCTTTACCCGTCGATCTTTTACGATAATCTCTAGCTTCAAATTCAGCCTTCTTCTTCTCCTTTCCAAGTTCCTCCGCCTTGCAGGCTCGTTCGACTAGTGTTACGAATTCCTTTATTTCCAAAATACCCATTAGTAGCTTTAAATCTTCGTTCAATCCTTCCTCAAATCTTTTGCACATAGCAACCTCATCAGCTACACACTCCCGGGCATACCTACTAAGTCTTACGAATTCATGTTCGTATTCAGATACAGTCATACGGCCTTGCTTGAGTTCCAAGAACTCCTTACGCTTCTGGTCAATGAACCGTTGGCTAATAAATTTCTTCCGGAATTCCGTTTGAAAGAAGTCCCAAGTTACTCGCTCGTTCGGGACTATGGAAATCAAGGTCCTCCACCAATAGTAGGCTGAGTCTCGCAACAAAGATACAGCACATTTTAGACATTCATCGGGTGTGCATGACAATTCATTGAACACCCGAATGGTGTTATCAAGCCAGAACTCGGCCCTTTCGGCATCATCAGTTACTATGGCCTTGAACTCCTCGGCCCCACGCTTCCTAATCAAGTCTACAGGTGGCTTACTCAGCCTCACAGGATCAGCGACTGACGGCCTTACAGGCTCTTGGGGTGGGTTATTCAAATTTGGGAATTGTTGGACAGCCGGGTTAGCTCGGGCATATTGCGCGACCCACTCATTCATCATGGTAAAGAAGGCTTGTTTAGCCCCCTCACCTTGATTATTCGCAGATGACTGAGGTTCAACAGGCGGCGTCCCTTGTGCAGGAGCAGCCGCTACGCTCTCAACGTCATCCGCTAGGGTTCTTTCTTCACCGGGATCCATTTACTAATCAAGACAAAAACATTTCAACCGTCAGAAGTCATCACCCTTTTAAACATTAACATTATGGCATGTATAGCTAGACTCATACGTGCTATGGTAGTCCTAGAACCGACTAAACCATAGCTCTGATACCAATAAAATATAACACCCCAAACCCGAAACCGACATCGGAGTCGAACACGAGGTGTTAACTGGCTTTAACCCCTTACAAAATTTATTTTCCAGACACTGCCCAATCTGTGTACTAGTCGTTTTAAAAATCATATCTTGAGTTTCGTAACTCGAAAATCAGTTTCGTAATTTTTCCCAGAAACTAGACTCATGTGCCCATCTATGTATTTTTTTCTAGAATTTTTGGTTGGGCCAATTAGTACAGTTTATTAGTCAAAGTCCCCCAAGTTGCAGGGGTCGACTACACTGACCTTTGCCCATTACGACTTGGATATCTCCATGCACGGGGCTTCAATACTGTTGCTGTTTGTTTATATGAAAACTAGACTCAGAGAGGAATCTGTACATATATGGTACGACCCCTAATTATCTCTGGTTAATTTATAATGAATTTCCAAAGTCGGAGCAGGGATTCCAGAAACCGTTCTGGCCCTGTCCCACTAAAATCTGAATATCTCTTAATATACTGCCCATATAATCTTTTCGTTACTTCCTCATGAAAGCAGACTCATCGAGCTTCGATTACATAATTTATTCATCAATTAATTCCACTCCTACTATTTTTAGTGATTTTTCAATCTCATGACACTGTTGCTGCCAGCATCTGTTACGAAAGTAACTAGGTCCATTTCATGCCTACCCTTGATCCGCTTCAAACTAACATTCGTGCCATTTTCGCATGGCTTAAAGTTTACATGCCATAATTCAAACACAACGTACTAGCTTATACATGCCAAAATGATCTTCTAAACACACTAAGAAGAAAGTACCAAAACTTGCTATCCGGTGTGATGACTTCGATGACGGCCCGACCCCGCAAAAATAGATGAGTCCAAGCAACCTATAATGGGTGACAAGGAAACATCGAGTGAGTTTATAACTCAGTAAGTCATAAGCAATGCACTACCATCTATCAACAACATTATCACAAGAGGAAACAAAATGGAGCGAGACAATTTACTCCATCCATACCGAACCATACCATAGTTCCTCCAACCTATCAATTCAATTTCATATCAATTCATGCATTCACATTCTATATACTCATCAATACGACATTGAAGCAATTTCATAAATCGATTTATTTTCGTTATAATCAAACGACTATACGGCCTTTCACCCATCCTACGATAATTTTATGTACGTGACTTCAAGTATATATGTCACATAGGTTAGAACTTACCGAGCTCAACACCAAGTATAAGCATAGCACCTATTAGCCACGTACTCAAGACACTTACCCGACCCGCCGTCCGCGATCGGCTCAATAGTGTCGCACACATAGTGTCCATAATGATTCACGAATGTATATTGAGCCCGCACACTCAGTGCTATACAATCAACTCGCACACTTAGTGCCACGTAATCAAATCGCACACTTAGTGCTACATAGTTAGACTCGCACACTTAGTGCCGCATGGTCAATTCGCACACTTAGTGCATCATATTCATTTCGCACACTTAGTGCAACATAGTCGAATCGCACACTTAGTGCTGTACAATTTAATCCCGCGCACTTAGCGCCAATCTCATGGTCATAAATGATTATCCCGCACGTTTAGTGCCGAGATCAACAACTCAGTACATCTTACCTCTTTTCATTCATTCAACAATTTCATCATCACATACGTACATGCATATATATATATGTATATTTATTCGTTCCAATCAGCATCAATACATACACATTATGACCATTTGAAATAATACCCACTACATGCTTAATGACTTACTTTATGTTGGGTAAAATAATTCCGAGTCGGCTACTCGATGACCTTCGATTTCCCCTTGTTGGACGCCTCTCCTTTAGGTTCTTGAGCTTAAATAATACAAATAAGAGTATTCAATATTTAACCCAATAACATGAATTTATTTATCACATTCGGCAATCACACATCATTAAATTTTCAAACCAAGACGTCATTATATGACCACATATACACATATCCATATACTTAAGCTCAATAATTATAATGTAATATCATGTACCCACTTTAAGTATATTGCCGAATATACTTAATCATACATGCACCCAACCAAAACAATTTCCTAAAATCTTCATATCATTTATACACTAGGCCGATTGCTCTCACCAAGTTCACCTATATTCTTCAACAATTCCTTCATTGATCAAGCACATATTCGGCTAAGAAATGGCAATTTTTAGCAACCTTCGATTTAGTACTTAACTTTTACCACATATCAAATAACTCACTTCCTTACTCATGTGACCACGTATATTCGGTCATGCATACACACATAAAATCAATTTGAAGACTCTATCAATCCAACATACATTCGGCACCTTCATCCACCATTCTACCAAGCATGTAATATTCAAACACAACCAAACTCACATTCGGCCCTAGCTCATAACAAGGTAGCCGATTCTTCTTTTTTTTATAGTTCAAACACTCCTCTATCATCATTCACCTAACTTTAACATGAAACAACAAAACTCACCATTTCTCATCCAAATAACATGAACAACAACCATTCCTTGAACACTTTCTCATGACCGATTGCTCATGTTATCAACAAGATTCAAGGTTTGAACATGGGCTATTTAAAACATGCATGCATCTCTAAGACAACATTAAACATACCTTGGTCTAAAGGACCACCTTGGCCGAATCTTGTTTCCCCTTCTTCCTCTAGTTAGAACAATTGCAAAGGAAAGAAAATATGAACACTCCTTCTTCCCTCCTTATTAAGCATTCAAACTCCCTCATTTTTCATGCCACAACATCAAACACTCTCCCTAGGCAAGCAATGGCCGAATCCCTCCCAAGTTCCTTTCTCCCCTTCTTTTTCTTGGTTTTTCGGCTAGGTGATGGCAAGTATGGCAAGTATGAAAAAGATGTGGGCTAGGCTTTAGGGTATTATTTTATCACACATTAGGTCATCAAATACCTAACACTTTGACTATTTTATTTTCTTTGTCTTATGGCCAGCCAAGCCTCTCTAAAGGGTCCAATTGCCCTTTAAATACCCCCAATTTAAGTTTTATGGAAATTTAACACCCTTAGCTATCAAATCAATACTTTGTACTATATGTGATTTAGTCCTTTTTCGTAATTAAGCATGAAATCGCTAAAAATTACTTCACCAAATTTTTCTTGCACTAATATAAACAAGCTATAGCTCTAAAATAATAATAAAATAATTTCTTCAACTTTGGACTAGTGTTCTTGAAACCACCATTCCGATTGAGCCCAAAATCGAGTTGTTACATTAAATATGAAACGGGTTTTTCCTTCGATATCACATTTTACCAAAAACACTTCAATGTGACATCACCAGATTCGGCCATAACGTCTAGGCCGGGTTTGGGGTGTTACATTTAGTGGTACCAGAGCCAGGTTGCAAAACTCAACCGTGGATTTCGGTTTCTTTTAAAAAAACTTGGAACTTCTAAAAGAACTGTTTTAAATGATTTGAAGTATTTTGAAAGGTTTTACTGAATGTGTGGTACACCGAGTCTCTGGCGCCGATTCTGTAAGTGTAACACCCCTTACCCTACCCGAGGTCGGGATAAGGCACGAGGCATTACCGGACAAACATACAAACATTAAACTAAAATACGGGCCATAAAATTTCATTCATAGTTCAAAACGTTCATTCACTTACACATAGTCCCTTATTTGAGTCTATGAAGCCCAAAACATACTTTAAAAAGGGTTCGGGACTAAACCGAGAACTTACGAAAATCTTGGAAATTTCATGCTTTAAGGCACCACATGCCCGTGTCCCAAAGTCGCGTTCCATACACGGCTGAGACACATGGTCATGTCTCTGCCTGTGTGGAATATACCTAGGCTATTTTCCAAGCTTTGGTCAACCTTAATCTCTTACACACTTATACAAAATCAAAAGCATATAACATGGTATTCATTTAATGATTAAATATTCTCAATTAAACCACAAACATAGCATTTGTATGTCATCATACATGTGTCTCTCATACTCATTTTACCTTGTTTATTATAGTACCACTTATACACTTATACCAAGATTATCATCTTACAAAATATCTTCAACTTAATCATCAAGCATTCATATTTAAAACTAGATAATATCTTTATAAAATACCATAATTCAGATACGCAAAATAACATGTTTGCCTGAAACATTTCAATTCAACTCCATACCCAACAAGCATTACATTGAGACTAGTCATATATATATATACATGTCATGATACATATCATTCTCTTTCTGTTTTCTTGTAACACATATCATTTATTTCATTATATAAATATTTCATATACCATAGTTTCCATGTATTCCACATATATTTATTTTTCTCCTCGTCCTCTCCATTCCACATCCTTAATGTATATAGCATTCATGTAAGTGCGATTTCACAATTTACTAATAAATGCTCACATCAAACTGTCCACACGAGTCATAGTCACTTACTTATTTATAATTAGAGCTAAAGAGCTCCAAATTAAGATCCGTAAATTTCCCCTAAAACTAGACTCACATATATTTCCACCATAAAATTTTCATAATTTTTGGTTTATCCAATTAGTACAGTTTATTCATTAAAATTTCCCCTGTTTCACTTTCTGACAGTTCTGACCTCTCTTCACTAAAATTTAATTATCTCTTGGTGCAGAACTCGGATAATGTTCTTGTTGATTTATCTTGAAAATAGACTCATTAGGGATTTTAAAAATATAATTTTAAGTCTCTAATTATTTTTATCCAAAATTTTGTGATTTTCCAAAGTCAGAACAGGGGATCACGTAATCATTCTGAACCAGTCTCATAAAAACATAAATATCTCAAAATATAGAACTCCTTTTCTTGCTCTGTTTCTTTTATATGAAAATAGACTCATTTAGCTTTAATTGATATCTCATTAAGTCTCTGATTCAATTTCTACTTTTTTTGGTGATTTTTCAAAATCACGTCACTGCTACTGTCCAAAACAGTTTTATTGCTAATTCACTCTTTCACACTTTCTTTGATTTAACCTCATTTTAACATACATATCACAAATCATTTTCACCACATTTCATACATCACAAGTATAGGCCCATGATCACAAGGTCACCATAAAATCATCCTCATGTATAACTTACTTGTCTATAACCTCACCACATCCTAGTCACTTAATGAACACATCATTCACATAATTAAGTTCCTGCACTTATTCATCACAAAACTCACAAAGCAATACATAGAGAGTCTCCCGTTGAACACTTCAGATCAATTCTCGATACTTGGTTGTTTCAGCACATAGCTCCACCCATCATATGGTTCGGCTCTCTTGTACACATGGTGAACAACTCAGTACCACCTATGTGATCTAGCCAATTTATCTCGTAGCTCTCTTGTCTACATGGTGTGCTTCACCTAGAACCACGCATGCGACCTAGCTACATATATCCCGTAGCTCTCTTGTCTACATGGTGTACACATAGTATCACCCATGCGACCTAGCTACATCATAATGTCTTGTATCTCTCTTGTACACATGATGTGCACTCAGCACCATACATGTGACCTAGCTACATACTATCTGTATCATCCAATCTTTCCGAAGTTCAACCGGGATTTCTCTCTCTTTTCCAACAATTTCACCAATCAAGTAATTATCCACAAACATATTTCCAATAGTATTATAAAATATCATAATACAAGTAATATTGATGTATTACTTACATATAAACTTACATCTCATTTAATATCAAGGCAATAACATTAAATTACACATTGCCTTATTAAAAATCATATGAACTTACAGTTTTCCATAATATCCATAATCATAGAAACCACATTTATGTATGATAATTCAATGCACTTCATGTACCATAGACATATTTTTAAATCAGTTCATAAACTTGGCACCATAATCATTTAATTTAATATAATTCAATTAATTCACTAAATTTAACTCTCAAATATAAATTACAGCATTATTGTTGTATTATTATCATACCAACTTACATGATTTCAACACCTCGGAAATCATAATGAATATATCAATTTTACATTGAAACATGCATAAATTAATGCTTATTATACATATGAACTTACCTCGATACTAAAACGGCCATTTTACCAACTTTCCCAATTTTCGATTTTTCTCTCATTCTAGGTTAAAATATTGTTTTTCGGGATCTAAAACATCATATTTTACTTATTTAATTAATGTACTATTCAAAACAGTCCTTAACTCAAACTTTGGAAAAATTACAATTTTACCCCTAAACTTTTGCATATTTACACTTTTGCCCTTAAATTAAACAGTCATACCTATTGTCCTAGTTCAAATTATCTTCACATGATTTTGTTATCATGCCATCGCTTGTTCTTTTCTTTATATAGTTTAGCATTTTCATATGCTTGTGCCTAAAACTCTTGCATTTCATTCAACTTTAACAACCTTTTATTGCCAACAGCAGCCCAATCCAAGTTCAGTTGGTTGATAGCCCAAAATGCTTTGTGCTCAAGCTTAATAAGTAGGAGACATGGCTTCTTGAAAACAAGTTTAAAAGGCGACATCCCTAATGGTGTTTTAAACGCAATCCGATAGGCCCACAAAGCTTCATTTAGTCTGGTGGACTAGTCCTTACTAGATGGATTCACCACTTTTTCCAAAATTTGTTTATTTTCTCTATTAGAAATCTCAGCTTGTCCATTTTTCTAGGGATTATATGCCATAGCAATCTTATTATTCACCCCATACCTACTCAAGGCATTGGCCACTAGTTTACAATCAAAATGAGATCCTTCATCGATGATAACGGCTCTAAGTGTTTCAAATCTTGTAAAGATGTTCTTATTTAGGAATTTTAGTTCTAACTTAGCATCATTAGCACCTGAGGCTACCACTTCTAGCCATTTAGAAATATAATATACCGCAAAAAGTATGTATAACTTTCCTACTGACGGTGGAAATGGACACATAAAGTTTATTCCACATACATCAAATAACATAACCTCTGGTATACTTTGTAGCGGCATTTCATGTCTCCTAGATAGATTCCTCGTTCTATAACGACGGTCACATGATTGATAGAATTCATGAGCATCTTTGAATAGATTTGCCCAATAGAATCCCGACTGAAGTACTTTAGTAGAAGTTCTCATGCCTCCAAAATGTACTTCATAAGGACCTGAATGACAATGCTGCAAAATATTATGTATTTCATCATTAGGGACACTGTAACAGCCCATTTTCAGTGAAATTAGAATAGTGGTTTCGGGACTACCAATTCGATGAGTAAATTTTTATTTTATTATTATTTTAATGTCTATGGGATATTAGTGTAATCGATTAAAAATTTTGTTAAGAAATTTTGATGTTTGCATGATTAAGTAAGTGAAAAGGACTAATTTGTAAAAAGTACAAAAGTAGAGTTCTATTAGTTAAAGGTGTCAAATAGCTATGAAATTTTAATTTAAAGGACTAGGAAGGTAAACAAACCAATTTATTTGATAGTGGATATTTATGGACTTGGTTTTTTTGAAATTATGAATGTTTTTAAAGGATAAAATGGTAAATAAGTAATTAAAGTTAAAATAACTTAAAGAAAATGCATCCATCTTTTTCATTTTACACCTCAAATGAATTCACCATCGAAGACATAGCTAGGATTTGTCCAAGCTTAATACACTTGCATGGTATGTAATTTTGTCCAATTTTTAACGATTTTTATGTTTTCAGGATCATTGTTGCTTACTCCAGCTAGCCCGGGGATCAATTTGTAAAATTGTTGAAGATTTAGGTTTATTCCATGAATACTATTGTTTTATTCTTGAATTTTAATAAAAGATTATGAGTCCTTGTTGATAAATAAACATGTGTTGTAAAGTGATTTTTGATGAAAATGGCATTTAGGGACTTGTTTGTAAAATTAGTAAAAGTTCAAGTTAAAATTATGAAATGATGGTTTGTATGAGTTGATGTAGGTCCCTAATAAAATAGCTTGAATAGGGGATGAAAATGCTTAGATTTTAATTTATGATCTTAAGGACTAAATTGTGAAAAGTTAAAATGTTAGGGGTAAAATAGTAATTTTATAAAAAAATTGAACTAAATTGAATGCTAGGGATATTAAATGTATTAAATTTGTCTATTTAGATCAAAATAGACCATGTACAAATCTAGATCGGGAAAAGGCTAAAGCCTCGGATTAGTCGATCTCATTTCTATGCCCTAGCCATCGAGGTAAGTTTGTATGTACGGATTACTATATTTATATTATGCAATTGTATGTTATTATGTTTTTATAAAGTTATTAAATGAAGAATATTCAAATTAATTCCATGATAGTTATTGATTCCCCATTGAACCTTAAAAATTCATAGGATACAAATAACATGTCATTAGGGATTTCATGTTTTGGGTGCTGGTCTTAAATGTCCTACCAATGGCTAAGGTCTTGTATTTGTTATGGATACTCCAAAGCTTCTATGAGCAGCATCGTGTAGCTTAAATTTTGACCCACAACTCATGTGAGCAGGCCCATTTCACAGCTCGTGTGAGCAATGGTGTAAAGGAAATGTTACACTTATATGTTTAAGCACACTTCGTGTGAGCTTTCTCAAGTATCCGATGATATTATAAATGGTTCCACAGGAAAGAAAAGGAATTGAGAAGGTAAGATATCAAATGAAATATTGCATGTGCTCATGAAAAGGTGAATGAATCAAATCATATACGCTCATGTGAAAATGGTTTACCTTATGTTTAATCCAAGTAAGTTATGTATTAATGCACTAACTTGTGTATTGTTGATGATGATGCTTAGGCTTGTGCCAAGCTTGTGGTTGGATTACATTATGCTTATACTTAATGTTATTTAGATGAAATAGTAAGTTATGTTTCATGTACTACGAATTTAGTGAGCACTATGTGCTTACGTAGTTTTTCTTTTCTATGTCTTATAGATTATCGGAAGCTTGTCGGAGATCTATCACACTATCCATCATAAAGTTCTTTAGTTTCTGATGGTTTGGCCAAGTTTATAATGGCATGTATAGGTGGACTTATAATGATGTTTAGTTGAATGCTTAAATGTTGATTTGGTATGTATAAGTTGTTGGTTTGGTACATTTGATGCATTACTAGTTTATGTCAATGTGACTATGTTGTTTCATGTTTGAATGGCTCAAATGGCATGATTTAGTAGGTTTTGAAGCTAATAGTTGATGAATGAAAAATGGTAAAGATTGCATGTTTAGGTAAGTTTTGATGTTTGCAATTGAGGTGCCTTGTATGGCATATTGGTTGATTGATTTTGGACTATTGAATTGGTATTTACAAGTAAGTTTTAATAATGTTTTGATGTCTTGATTATGTGTACAAAACGCCTTTAGGTGTGTGCATAGTTTGTAGCTGGAAATGGTTTGATTTTGGGCAAATTTATGTCCACGCGGCTTGAGACACGGGTGTGTGTGACAGCCCTAATTTGACCTTAGTCAGAAAGTGGTTTCGGGACCACAAAACCGAGTCGTAAAAATAATTAACCGTCATATTCGATGCTTATTATATGTGAACGTGCATGTGTGAAAGTTTCACACTGTAATTTTGTCAATTGTATGTGAAATTATTAAATAGGACTTATGTGAGAAAATTTTGAAATGTGATAGGTAAATTTATAAGTGGTTTATTAATGCATGTTTTAAAGCGTTTGGACTTGCATGTCAAATGTCTCTTTTTGTTTATAGTGGCCGGCCATGTTGATGTTTATGACAATATATATGTATTATTTATTAGTTTTAAGGCAACTAAATGGCTTTATAATTTTTATAATATTGATGAATAATAAAAGAATAAAAAATAAAAAAGAAAGGTGAAGAAAACAAAGTTTCATCTTTGTTCTTCTTGGCCGATTGAAAAGAGAGAAAAGGGGAAAGACCTTCGGTCATCTTAAGCTTGAAACAAGGTTAGTAAATTATGATAAATTTTGAAATGGTAGCGTATTTTAAGTTAATTACTAAGTTCCTTACTTAGCCCATGTTAAAATTTTGGAATTTAGTAATGATATGAGTATACGGCTACAAGTGAATTTTGTAGAGAATGAATGTTGTTTTCAAGTTTTAATGAAAAATTTGCAAATGGGTGATGTTTGATATAGTTTAATGTTCATATTAGTAGTTAGATGATAAAAAAAAATTCGACTTGTGTAGTTGTGAAACTTGCCGAATGTAAACTAGTGTAATCTTTGAGTAACGTTTGTGTGTTAAAATAGTTGATGGCTTAGGTAGTATCTATAAGTGATTCGGTCATGGTTTTTGCATGAGTATAAAATTATATGTTTTGGAAAGGGGAATTTGGATTGATTTTATTACATGTATTATAAATTATGTTCGGCTATGATGGTATATTAAAGTATAATTAATCTGTTTCGATAGTATTATACAAGTGATAAATAGAAATAAGTAGAAGTGTATTGGTTAAATAAATATGATTATTAATTGACAAATGTCGTATGTGGTTTGTGATTAGTTTAATGACTAAGCAATGTGTTTTGTTTCGTTAAGGTTAAGTATGTGTTTGGTATATTAGTAAGTGTATATCATGTATGCATATGATTTGATTTGGCTGAATTTAAGTGGTAAACTTTATATTAAACTTATGTTAAGGATACGGTCATAATATACACATTTAACATGAATACATGTAAATTCGGTCATGAAATGGAATTGAATATGAAGGTTAAGTTTGCATAGTTAGGGCTGATTAGGTTATATATTAATCATAAATGGATCATATGCATATGAGTATGTATGTATTTGTGTGTGGCATTGTTGATAAATGGCAATAAGTAATGTGGTAAATGATTAATTTGTGATAGTCATATATAGGTATGAATATATGTATATGTGTTTTATGCATGTACCATGTACTTATAGGGACAATCGGATGTATGGTTGAATTCATGCATATGAAAACATGATAAGTTACATGAATCCTTATTTGTGGATGTGAATTAGATATTGATTAAATAAGCATGAAACCGATTCATAACATATTTTATAAAATATGTTATGTATTAGAGTTTTATATGATTGTCAAATGTGACTACTAAGAAGTAAAATTGAGTAAGTAATTTAAATAAATTTATTTTGTTTTAATTAAGCTCAAGAGCAAAGGGGGTCTATATCATATAAGGGAAAGGAGAAAGCAGTCGAGTAGATTATCTGCAACTGTTCAAAATATCCGAGGTAAGTTTTAAGTAGTTTCCTTTAGTATATAATTGACGATGCCATTATAAGAATATAGTAGGTAAATTGTGATCTTTGGCTTGCACTTGAATTAACATGTATAATAGATAATGCATGTATATGACTTATAGTTTGATGGCCACTTTGAATTTAAGATTAAATGGTGAAGAGAATGAGTGATATGAGATATAACCATTGAGCTGAAATGTGAATGATGGTGTGCGTATCGAGTTTATATTCGAATGTAATATACGACTATTAAGTGATAAGATGACTGAAATGTGTTAAAATATGATCAAATATGTATAAGATTGAAAATATATCCGGACATGAGGTCTGCAGGCTACATGCTGGAAAAATATCCGGACATGAGATCCGCAGGCTATATGCTAGAAATATATCCGGACTTGAGGTCCGCAGGCTACTTACTGGAAAAATATCCGGGTTAAAGACCCGCAGGCTTATGCTAGTAATGTATTCTGAGCTCTAAGATTTGACAGAACCGATGCCAGTAAGTTAAATTAGATTTCAACTTCGAATGTCAGTGGTAAACATCGTTGCGTAAGTATTATATATTTTACATGTTAAGGTTCGTGTTATGTGCTCATAATTGAATTAATTCTAAGTGATTTACTAGTATCAAAGAACGATATATATATGTGTGTGAATGAATTCGGTATTTGAGGATAAGACAACAATATAATTGGTTAATGTAAGTCACCATATGAAAGAATGTGATTAAAGGTATTAGTATAATCTATGTAAACAGTGAAATATGTGCAAGAAGTCTTGTGTATACATACATACATATTCGGCCAAGGGGTTTTGTAACTAATGTACTGGTGTATATTTGGTCAAGTGAATTACAATTAGAATACAAGTTTTGTGATACTCAATGTTCAATTTAATGACAAGCCTTAATAGTATGAATTGCTTAAAACTTATTAAGCCTCGAAAGCTTACTCTATTTCTTATCTCTCTGTTTTATAGATTGTTGACTTTGGCCACTGACTCAGGGATTGTCAGCAGTTCATCGTACTATCGAACTTGGTGGTACAGTTATTTTGGTCTCGATATGGCATGTATTGTAATATCCCGAATTAGGGCCTAATCAGAATAGTGGTTTCGTGACCATAAATCCGAGATAGAAATAATTATTTTATAATTATTTTTAGGTTTATGATATGATTGCATGATTGTGTGAAAATTTCGTGATGAAATTCTATGCCTAAAGTGCTTAAATTGAAAGTAGGGACTAAATCGAATAAGTTGCAAAACTTGCATTTTAGAAGTTTTTAGTATGAAATTGTTTTGGAATATTAATGAGGAGGTCTTAAATAGCAATTTGACCAATTTTAAGTTCATGGACAAAATTAGGACATGGAAGGAATTTTTGAAAGTTTGGTAGTAAGGGTATTTTGGTCATTTAGTTATTAAAATGAATTAAAAACAAAATTAAAAGCCAATTTTTGTCCATCTTCTTCATTAGGCTGAAATTTCGAGGGTTCTCCATAGCCAGGCTTTGTTTCAAGCTTCCAAGCTCCATAGTAAGTGATTCCAAGCCCCGTTTTTCATGATTTTTACGATTTTGAGATCCCGGTAACTCGATAAAACTTATGTTAGCAATAATTCAACCTAGGGTTTATATTTGGAAAAATACCCATAGGTGAAATTTGTGTATTTTGATGTTTTATGATAGAATATGGGGTTTTAAATTATGTTAGACAACTTGTACTACTCGATTTTAAGCAAAAACGAGTAAAAGGGCTTAATCGGTAAAAATACCTAATAGTCACAAGTACATGTTAGAGTGAGAATTGGATGTTGCCATAGAAGAGAAAAGTGATCAGCATGTTGTAAAACATAAGAATAAGGAATAAAGTTTAATCCCGAGCCTAGGGGAAAAATGTAAATATGCAAAAGTTTAGGGGCAAAATTGTAATTTTGCCAAAATTTGAGTTAAGGATTAATTTGATAATGTGAGTATTAAATGAGCTAAATGTGTTATTTCAGATCAAGAAAGACGTGGAATCGACCTCAATCGAGGAAAAGAAAAGATTGTGGACTAAATTGCAAAATCTTTGTATTTTGGTACCAAGGTAAGTTCATGTGTAAATAATGTAGCATAATTGTTATTTTTAAGTTATTGATATTAATTATGTGTTATGCTGAATTTCATTATGAAATGTATGCTTTGTGGTTAATTTCAAATAATATGTAAATTATGTGAGCTACTTGTTAAATATAATTGTTACCGAGTATTGATTTCGGCATTCTACGAAAGACGGCAAGGATAAGTGTTCGAGAAAAATCCCGTTTGAACCTTAGGAATAGATTAGGATACAAGTGACATGTCACTAGGATGGTTGAGCATCCGAACTCGTTGAGTTGAGTCCGAGTTCACTTATGGATGCGAATGTCCGAACTCGTTGAGTTGAGTCCGAGTTCGTGAGATGTAACTAGGCATCCGAACTCGTTGAGTTGAGTCCGAGTTCACTTATGGATGCGAACGCCCGAGCTCGTTGAGTTGAGTTCGAGTTCGCTTATGGGCGGGTTACATGATTGCTTGATTGAATATGTGGCACTTATATGCAAATTATCCATGTATCCGAATTATATTCCGATGTGTTCAACGGGTAAAGTTCTACTCAATGGAGGAATATTCGAGATGTAAAGAGAAGTATTGGTGAGTGATGTGAAATGGTTATTTTGGACAGGTATGTATTTAACCCTCGGTTGAGTATTGATACAACCACTATAAGGTAATAAGATGATGAGGAATGATGTTTAGAAATGTGATATGTGTTTTAGTGATGTATGCTAATGTTGATTGGTATAACTGTTTGTTATGTTACTTATTATTTGCATATGAACTTACTAAGCATTTATGCTTACTCCCTCCTTCTTACTCATTGTAGTTTTGGACAAGCCATCTCAGGAGTCGGGATAGGTCGAAGGCTCAGTCACACTATCCGAAAGACTTTTGGTAATGGCTTGTAAATTTAAGTATGGCATGTATAGCAATATACTTTTTTTGTGTAAATGATCTTATGGTATGGTGATGGAATGGTTGAGGAAATGCTTGATAATGATAAATTATGAAAATATTTAGTTTAGATTATATTTGATGTTAAGGAAAATTATTAAGATACTTAGTGCATAAAAACTCATAAAAGGGATGAAATTTGCCATAAACAGAATACTGCAGCAACACTAATGCGAGTTTAAAAATTTACTAAAAATCATAGCAATTGAATTTGGTGATGGAATACATATCAAATTGAAGCTTATTATGTCTAGTTTCACATGAAACAAATGAAACAGGTAAAGGAATTATATGTTAGAAGATATTTGAATTTTAGTGAAATAGAGTCATAGCAGTTTTTGAATCCCCTGTTCCAACTTTAGAAATTCATCATAAATTATAAAGATATAATTAGGTGGTATATTTTATATCATCAGAATCCTTATTGAGTCTAGTTTTAGTAGAAACAAATCTCATAGTCATATGAATTTTTTATAGAGAGAAATGTGGTTCGTAGTAAATAGAGGTCAGACCAGTCAAGTCCTGAAACAGGGGTAACTTTAACTAATAAAATGTACTAGTTGGTCCAACCAAAAATTCTATAAAAAAATTAGTAGATAGATATATGAGTCTAGATTTAGGGAAAATTTACAGATCTTGATTTTGAGTTTCCTAACTAGAGATATGATTTTTCTTGTGACTGTGATGCAAGTAGCTTAAAAGCTGTGAATGTAGAAATAAATAATCCAAAGTTCTAAATATGTTAAATTAAGCTTAGTAACACCTCATACTCGACTCCGGCGACGGTCTCGGGCGTGGGGGCGTTACATTTAGTGGTATCAGAGCAGGTTTAGTCAGTTCTCAGACTACGTGTTGTACGTACAGATTTTGCTATACATGCCATATGTATGAATTGTGATAGTGTGACGACTTCTGACCTTTTTAAATGATTTTTATATAGTAAATGGATCCCTATCCAGCTGTGGCAGATGAAGTAGAGAGTAATTCGCCAGCTCCGGCTGAAGGGGCAGCGCCGACTGAAATCCCACCTCCTACTGTTGGTCAGGGAGGAGGAGAAAGGGGTCGGGAAGCCTTTCTCCAAATGATGAGTGCATGGTACACTGAGTTCGTTCGTACGGACCCAAATGTACAACCTCCCCCACCTCCCCCAATTCCCCAACCTGTACCCCCGATGCCTCAAGGTATGGATATGATAAAATTTCATAGAACCCCCGTTGACAGAATTCGTAAACAAGGGGCTGAAGAATTTAGAGCAAATATTGATGATGATGCAGAGAAAGCAGAGTTCTGGCTTGAAAATTCTATCCGGGTATTTGATGAATTATCTTGTACACCTGAAGAATGTTTGAAATGTGCTACATCTTTGTTGAGAGATTCAGCCTATAATTGGTGGAAGACTTTGATTTCGGTGGTACCGAAAGAGAGGGTAACCTGGGAATTCTTTCAAGAAGAGTTTCGGAAGAAATATATTAGTGAAAGGTTTATTGATCAGAAACGTAAAGAATTTCTTGAGCTGAAGCAAGGTAATATGACGGTTACAGAATATGAAAGAGAGTTTGTTCGATTAAGTAAGTATGCCAGAGAGTATGTTCCTACAGAGGCCAAGATGTGCCGACGATTTGAAGACGGGCTCAATGAAGACATCAAGGTATTTGTTGGAATTCTTGAATTAAAAGAAATGGTAGTATTGGTTGATCGAGCTTGTAAGGCCGAAGAATTACTTAAAGAAAAGAAAAAGGTAGAGGCTGAGACTAGAAATTGGAAGAAAAGACCGATGAGCGGTTCATTTTCACAGCAACCTAGAAAGTCAAGGAATATGAATCCTCGTTCCCAAGCTTCAGCTGGGCAATCATATGGAAATTATAAGAAGCAAAATGTGGGTCCTAAAT
The DNA here is from genome assembly GCF_007990345.1 of Gossypium hirsutum. Taxonomy (NCBI): domain Eukaryota; kingdom Viridiplantae; phylum Streptophyta; class Magnoliopsida; order Malvales; family Malvaceae; genus Gossypium; species Gossypium hirsutum. The sequence goes on from NC_053424.1 coordinate 71,242,866, forward strand.
CCCAGACTACTTCGGCAGCTAGTGTAGGGAACTCGAGATTTGTTAAACCTGAGTGCCAGCGGTGTGGTAGAAATCATTTTGGTCCGTGTAGAGCAAATGAATGTTTTCGATGTGGTTCTTCGGATCATTTTATTAGAGACTGCCCAGAGAGAGCTGAAAAAGAAAAATTTCAGAATACAAAAACAAGTGGTGCGGATTCGAGAGGAAGATATCCAAGAAAAGCTGGGAGCGAAGCAAGCAGTAAGAATGAAGCCAGGGATGCACCAGTTAGACCTGAAGGAAGGGCTCCGGCTAGAACTTATGCTATTAAAGCATGTGAAGATGCTTCCTCACCTGATGTGATTACCGGTACATTTTCCCTCTATAATGTTAATGTTATTGGTTTGATTGATCCCGGTTCTACTCATTCATATGTGTGCATGAAATTGGTGTCTAGTATGAATATACCTGTTGAGAACACAGAATTTATGATTAGAGTGTCGAATCCGTTAGGCAAATGTGTGACTGTCGATAAAGTATGTAAGAAATGTCCTTTAATGATTCGGGATCATTACTTTCCGGCCGACTTAATGTTGTTGCCGTTTGATGAGTTTGATGTTATTTTGGGTATGGATTGGTTGACATTGCATGATGCTAAAATAAATTGCAAAGAAAAGATTCTAGAATTAAAGTGTGGAAATGGTGAAACTCTGCGGGTTGAATCAGATAAATCAGAGGCATTGCCTAGTGTGGTTTCTTCAATGTCGGCTCAAAGATATCTGAGAAAGGGTTATGAAGCTTATTTGGCGATGTAATTAATACAAAAGAAGTTGAAAAGAAAGTTGAATCAGTGCCGGTTGTGTGTGAATTTGCGGACGTATTTCTAGAAGAATTGCCGGGTTTGCCTCCATCAGGGAAGTAGAATTTGGTATTGATTTGATACCGGGAATAGCTTCGATTTCGATTGCTCCGTATAGAATGGCACCAGCAGAGTTGAAGGAATTAAAGTCGCAGTTGCAAGAGTTGACTGATAAAGGTTTTGTGAGACCGAGGTTTTCACCTTGGGGTGCTCCCGTGTTATTTGTGAAAAAGAAGGATGGTTCTATAAGGTTGTGTGTTGATTATCGGCAGTTAAACAAGGTGACAATCAAAAACAAGTATCCGTTGCCAAGAATTGATGATTTGTTTGATCAGCTAAAAGGAGCGACATGGTTTTCAAAGATTGACTTGAGATCTGGGTATTACCAACTGCGGGTAAAAGAGTCGGATGTGCCTAAAACTTCTTTTAGAACAAGGTATGGTCATTATGAATTTTTAGTTATGCCATTCGGATTGACAAATGCTCCTGCTGTGTTTATGGATTTAATGAATCGCATATTTCGGCCATACTTGGACAAATTTGTTGGGGTGTTTATAGATGATATTTTAATTTATTCAAAAGATGATACAGAGCATGCTGAGCATTTGAGGATAGTTTTGCAAACTTTGAGAAATAAGCAGCTGTATGCTAAGTTTAGTAAAAGTGAATTTTGGCTTCGAGAAGTTGGATTTTTGGGTCATATTGTTTCAGGTGATGGTATACGGGTTGATCCTAGTAAAATTTCAGCCATTGTTGATTGGAAACCACCGAAAAACGTAACCGAAGTTAGAAGTTTCTTGGGGCTAGCTGGGTATTATCGGCGATTTGTAAATGGATTTTCTATAATTGCTGCTCCTATAACTAGATTACTCCGAAAGGATGTTAAATTTGAATGAACGGAAGAATGTCAATAGAGTTTTGAAGAATTGAAAAAGTTATTAACAGAGGCACCGGTGTTAGTATAGCCCGAATCAGGAAAAGAATTTGTGGTGTATAGTGATGCTTCTCTAAATGGTTTGGGGTGTGTGCTCATGCAAGAAGGAAAAGTGGTGGCATATGCTTCGAGGCAGTTAAAACCTCATGAGAGGAATTATCCTACTCACGATTTGGAATTGGCTGCAGTGGTGTTTGCTTTGAAGATTTGGCGACATTATTTGTATGGTGAAAAGTGTCGAGTATATACCGATCACAAAAGTCTTAAATACTTGATGTCACAAAAAGACTTGAGTTTGAGACAGCGAAGATGGTTGGAGTTACTGAAAGATTATAAGCTTGTTATTGATTATCATCCGGGAAAAGCGAATGTGGTTGCCGATGCTTTAAGTAGAAAGTTGTTGTTTGCTTTGAGAGTTATGAACACTCAGTTGCAATGTCAGATGACGGTTCGATTCTAGCAGAGTTAAGAGCAAGACCGATGTTTTTACAAGAGATTTTTGAAACTCAGAAAAATGATCAAGATTTGCTAGCCAAAAGAAAACAGTGTGAAGCTGATATGGGATCAGATTTCAGAATTGGTTCTGATGGGTGCTTAATATTTAAAGATCGGATTTGTGTACCGAAGAATGAGGAATTGATTCAAAAGATCCTACAGGAAGCACATAGTGGTTATTTCTCGATTCATCCGGGTAGTACGAAAATGTATAATGACTTGAAGAAAATGTATTGGTGGAATGGAATGAAAAGAGATATATCAGAGTTTGTGTCCAAATGCTTAATTTGTCAACAGGTGAAAGCTGAACACCAAGTGCCTTCGGGATTACTTCAGCCTATTATGGTTCCTGAATGGAAATGGGATCGGATTACTATGGATTTTGTTTCAGGATTACCATTGACTCCAGGAAAGAAAGATGCCATCTGGGAATAGTTGACAAATTAACTAAGTCGGCTCATTTTATCCCGGTACATACGGATTATTCTCTTAACAAGTTGGCTGAACTGTATATTAGAGAAATTGTTAGATTACACGGAATACCATTGTCGATTATTTCAGATAGAGATCCAAGGTTTACCTCGCAGTTTTGGAAAAAGTTGCAAGACGCGTTAGGTACAAAGTTAAATTTCAGTACTGCTTTTCATCCACAAACTGATGGACAATCAGAGAGAGTAATTCAGATTCTTGAAGATATGCTTAGATGTTGTGTATTGGAATTTCAAGGAAGTTGGGAAAGATACTTACCGTTGGTGGAATTTGCTTACAATAATAGTTATCAGACGAGCTTGAAAATGGCACCTTATGAAGCATTATATGGTCGTAAGTGTCGAACGCCATTGTATTGGACTGAACTCAAGGAAAATCAGATTTATGGAGTTGATCTAATAAAAGAAAATGAAGAAAAAGTGAAAGTAATTCAAGATTGTTTGAAAGCTGCTTTAGATAGACAGAAATCTTATGCAGATCTAAAACGAAAGGACATTGAATTTCAAGTTGGTGATAAAGTATTTTTAAAGGTGACTCTGTGGAAGAAAGTCCTTAGATTTGGACGCAAGGGCAAATTATGTCCGCGTTTTATTGGGCCGTATGAAGTAATTGAAAAAGTTGGACCGGTAGCATATCGGCTAGCATTACCACCTGAATTAGAGAAGATTCATGATGTGTTCCACGTATCTATGTTACGTCGGTATCGTTCGGATCCTTCACATGTAGTTTCACTGACAGAAATTGAACTACAACCAGATATGACCTATGAAGAAGAACCGATTAAGATTTTAGCTCGAGAGGGCAAACAACTAAGGAATAAAAATGTTGCACTTGTGAAGGTGTTGTGGCAAAGGCATGGAGTAGAAGAAGCTACATGGGAATCCGAAGAAACTATGAGAAATCAATACCCACATCTGCTTATCGGTAAGATTTTCGAGGACGAAAATCCTTAAAGGGGGGAGAGTTGTAATATCCCGAATTAGGGCCTAATCAGAATAGTGGTTTCGTGACCATAAATCTGAGATAGAAATAATTATTTTATAATTATTTTAGGTTTATGATATGATTGCATGATTGTGTGAAAATTTCGTGATGAAATTCTATGCCTAAAGTGCTTAAATTGAAAGTAGGGACTAAATCGAATAAGTTGCAAAACTTGCATTCTAGAAGTTTTTAGTATGAGATTGTTTTGGAATATTAATGAGGAGGTCTTAAATAGAATTTGACCAATTTTAAGTTCATGGACAAAATTAGGACATGGAAGGAATTTTTGGAAAGTTTCGTAGTAAGGGTATTTTGGTCATTTAGTTATTAAAATGAATTTAAAACAAAATTAAAAGCCAATTTTTGTCCATCTTCTTCATTAGGCTGAAACTTCGAGGGTTCTCCATAGCTAGGGTTTGTTTCAAGCTTCCAAGCTCCATAGTAAGTGATTCCAAGCCCCGTTTTTAATGATTTTTACGATTTTGAGATCCCGGTAACTCGATAAAGCTTATGTTAGCAATAATTCAACCTAGGGTTTATATTTGGAAAAATACCCATAGGTAAAATTTGTGTATTTTGATGTTTTATGATAGAATATGGGGTTTTAAATTATGTTAGACAACTTGTACTACTTGATTTTAAGCAAAAACGAGTAAAAGGGCTTAATCGGTAAAAATACCTAATAGTCACAAGTACATGTTAGAGTGAGAATTTGATGTTGCCATAGAAGAGAAAAGTGATAAGCATGTTGTAAAACATAAGAATAAGGAATAAAGTTTAATCCCGAGCCTAGGGGCAAAAATGTAAATATGCAAAAGTTTAGGGGCAAAATTGTAATTTTTCCAAAATTTGAGTTAAGGATTAATTTGATAATGTGAGTATTAAATGAGCTAAATGTGTTATTTTAGATCAAGAAAGACGTGGAATCGACCTCAATCGAGGAAAAGAAAAGATTGTGGACTAAATTGCAAAATCTTTGTATTTTGGTACCAGGGTAAGTTCATGTGTAAATAATGTAGCATAATTGTTATTTTTAAGTTATTGATATTAATTATGTGTTATGCTGAATTTCATTATGAAATGTACGCTTTGTGGTTAATTTCAAATAATATGTAAATTATGTGAGCTACTTGTTAAATATAATTGTTACCGAGTATTGATTTCGGCATTCTACGGAAGACGGCAAGGATAAGTGTTCGAGAAAAATCCCGTTTGAACCTTAGGAATAGATTAGGATACAAGTGACATGTCACTAGGATGGTTGAGCATCCGAACTCGTTGAGTTGAGTCCGAGTTCGTGAGATGTAACTAGGCATCCGAACTCGTTGAGTTGAGTCCGAGTTCACTTATGGATGCGAACGCCCGAGCTCGTTGAGTTGAGTCCGAGTTCGCTTATGGGCGGGTTACATGATTGCTTGATTGAATATGTGGCACTTATATGCAAATTATCCATGTATCCGAATTATATTCCGATGTGTTCAACAGGTAAAGTTCTACTCAATGGAGGAATATTCGAGATGTAAAGAGAAGTATTGGTGAGTGATGTGAAATGGTTATTTTGGACAGGTATGTATTTAACCCTCGGGTTGAGTATTGATACAACCACTATAAGGTAATAAGATAATGAGGAATGATGTTTAGAAATGTGATATGTGTTTTAGTGATGTATGCTAATGTTGATTGGTATAACTATTTGTTATGTTACTTATTATTTGCATATGAACTTACTAAGCATTTATGCTTACTCCCTCCTTCTTACTCATTGTAGTTTTGGACAAGCCAGCTCAGGAGCCGGGATAGGTCGAAGGCTCAGTCACACTATCCGGAAGACTTTTGGTAATGGCTTGTAAATTTAAGTATGGCATGTATAGCAATATACTTTTTTTGTGTAAATGATCTTATGGTATGGTGATGGAATGGTTGAGGAAATGCTTGATAATGATAAATTATGAAAATATTTAGTTTAGATTATATTTGATGTTAAGGAAAATTATTAAGATACTTAGTGCAGAAAAACTCATAAAAGGGATGAAATTTGCCATAAACAGAATACTGCAGAAACATTGACGCGAGTTTAAAAATTTACTAAAAATCATAGCAATTGAATTTGGTGATGGACTACATATCAAATTGAAGCTTATTATGTCTAGTTTCACATGAAACAAATGAAACAGGTAAAGGAATTATATGTTAGAAGATATTTTAATTTTAGTGAAACAGGGTCATAGCAGTTTTTGAATCCCCTATTCCAACTTTAGAAATTCATCATAAATTATAAAGATATAATTAGGTGGTATATTTTATATCATCAGAATCCTTATTGAGTCTAGTTTTATTAGAAACAAACCTCCTACTCATATGGATTTTTTACAGAGAGAAATGTGATTCGTAGTAAACAGAGGTCAGACCAGTCAAGTCCTGAAACAGGGGTAACTTTAACTAATAAACTGTACTAATTGGCCCAACCAAAAATTCTAGAAAAAAATTAGTAGATAGGTATATGAGTCTAGATTTATGGAAAATTTACGGATCTTGATTTCAAGTTTCCATACTCGAGATATAATTTTTCTTGTGACTGTGATGCAAGTAGCTTAAAAGCTGTGAATGTAGAAATAAATAATCCAAAGTTCTAAATATGTTAAATTAAGCTTGGTAACACCTCATACTCGACTCCGGCGACGGTCTCGGGCGTGGGGGTGTTACATGTATAGGTTGGACTATTGAATAAAAAATATGTTTTGTAATTGTAAATATCTTGGCCGGATGAAAATGGCATTTATGACTTATAAATCTGTATGTATTCAGTTCGATTTATGCTTGTGTTGGTAGATTATGTGATTGAAATTAAATGTTTAGCTTGGTAATACCTTATAGCCTAAATCGGCGATCGGACACGGGCTAGGGTGTTACATTTTATTGGTACCAGTGCTACAGTTTAATCGATTCTAGGACTATTATAGCGTGTTTGAATCTAGCTATACATGCCATATAGTATTAATATGATAGTATGATGAATTCCGACAGTTAAAAATGTGATTTCGTATAGTAATGGATCCCGATCCCAATCGAGCGACAGCTAATGATGTTGAGAATGTAGTGCCTGCTCCCGCGTATAGGACAGTACCAATGGACCCTCAACCTATTACAAGCAATCAGAAAGACAAGCCTAGACAGGCTTTTTATAGTGTGATGAATGATTGGTTCAACCAATACATTCGAACTAATACGGCTGTTCCACAACCCCCACTCCCGAATAATACGCCCCCTGCACCTACAATACCTCCGGTAATTGATCAAACAAGGTTAAATAAGCCTCCGGTTGACAGAATCAGAAAGTACGGGGCTAATGAATTTAAAGCTACAGATAGTGATGATGCCAAGCAAGCTAAATTTTGGTTGGTCAACACTATTCGAGTACTTGATGAACTATCTTGCACACCCGATGAATGCCTGAAATGTGCTATATCCTTGCTAGGTGATTCTTCTTACTATTGGTGGAACACATTGGTTTCTGTTGTACCCAGAGAATGGGTGATGTGAGAGTTCTTCGAAACTGAATTTCGAAAAAAATATATCAGTCAGAGGTTCATTAATCAGAAACGAAAAGAATTTCTTGAGCCTAAACAGGGTTCCATGTCAGTTACTGATTATGAACGGAAGTTTGTCAGACTCAGTAGATATGCTCGGGAATGTGTATCGTCTGAGGCTATTATGTGTAAACATTTTGAAGATGGGCTGAATGAAGATATAAAGATGTTTGTTGGCTTTCTTGAAATATGAGAGTTCGTAGTACATGTCGAGCGATCTTGCAAAGCCGAAGAACTTAGTAAAGAAAAAAGGAAAGCTGATGTCGAAGCTGGAGAATTTCGTAAAAGATCTTCAGGAAAGTCTTTTCAGCAATCATCGAAGAAAATTTGAGATGATTCAGGCCAATCAAAGAATACTTCAGGTTTTTCCAGACGAGACCACGATCGACCCCCTGTGAGTACACGAGCCACTTCAATTGCCAGTGTTGGAAATGATCGTCGGGACAGGACAAAGTGCAAGTATTGTGGTAAATGGCATTCGGGGAGTTGTAGATTTCATGACCGCTCCTATTATAAATGCAGATCAGCCGACCACTTTATTAAGGACTGCCCGAGATTGTCTGAATAGAATAATCAGAGTGGGAAACCGAGTACTACAGCACGAGGTAGACCACCTAGGAATACGGGGAATGCTAGTGGCAGTCAGAGAGTGTCTAGAGATGCTACAACCGATCCGAGGCTCGGGCTCCTGTGAGAGCTTATGCTATACACGCACGCGAGGATGCTTCTTCGCCTGATGTTATTACCGGTACTTTCACTCTCTTTGATACTGATGTGATTGCTTTGATTGACCCTGGTTCTACTCATTCATATGTATGTGAGACTTTAGCATCCAGTAAGACTCTATCTGTTAAGTCTACTGAGTTCGTAATCCGAGTGTCAAATCCCTTGGGTCGATATTTGTTAGTCGGCAAAGTGTGTAGGAAATGTCCCCTGATAATCTGAGATTCCTATTTTCCGGCCGATTTGATGATTTTACCATTTAATGAATTTGATGTTATTCTCGGTATGGATTGGTTGACCGTTCATGATGCAGTTGTGAATTGCAAAAGAAATACTATTGATTTGAGATGTGCAAATGATGAGATAATTCGAGTTGAGTCTACTGATATGAACGGGTTACCAGCAATTATATCCTCGATGTTGGCTCAGAAATATGTCAAAAAGGGGTGTGAGGCGTATCTTGCGTACGTATTTGATAGTAAAGAATCAAAAAAGAAGCTTGAATCAGTATCAATGGTTTGTGAGTATCCAGATGTTTTTCCCGAGGAATTGCCAGGGTTACCACCTGTTCGGGAGGTAGAGTTTGGTATTGAACTTGTACCTGGGACTACACCAATTTCGATAGCGCCGTACCGTTTGGCACCAACGGAATTGAAGGAATTGAAAACTTAGTTGCAAGAGTTGATGGATAGAGGTTTCAATTGACCGAGTTTCTCACCTTGGGGTGCACCATTATTGTTCGTGAAAAAGAAGGACGGAACCATGAGATTGTGCATCGACTATCGTCAGTTGAATAAAGTGACGATAAAGAATAAATATCCGTTACAGCGTATTGATGATTTGTTTGATCAGCTAAAGGGAGAATCAGCGTTTTCAAAGATAGATTTGAGATCGGGTTATTATCAGTTGCGAGTTCGAGACTCAGATATACCTAAAACTGCTTTCAGAATGTGATATGGTCACTACGAGTTCTTAATGATGCCGTTTGGGCTCACTAATGCCCCTGCAGTATTTATGGATTTGGTGAACCGAATTTTTAGGCAGTATTTGGACCGATTTGTAGTTGTGTTTATAGATGACATCTTGATTTATTCACGCGATGAAACTAAACACACCGAGCACCTGAGATTAGTGTTGCAGATTTTACGGGATAAGCAATTATACACTAAATTTAGTAAATGTAAGCTCTGGTTGAGAGAAGTTAGTTTTTTGGGACATGTAGTATCCGCATCGGGTATTCGAGTTGATCCGAGCAAAATTTCAGCCATACTTGATTGGAAGCCCCTGAGATATATTACTGAAGTTCGGAGCTTTTTGGGACTTGCTGGTTACTACAGACGATTTGTAAAAGGTTTCTCGATGATAGCCACACCAATGACGAAGCTACTTCAGAAATATATTAAGTTCGAATGGTCAGAAAAGTGCTAGAAAAGTTTCGACCAACTGAAAACACTTTTGACGGAAGCCCTAGTGTTAGTGCAGCCCGAATCCGGTAAAGAGTTTGTTATTTACTGTGATGCGTCCTTACATGGGCTGGGTTGTGTATTGATGCAAGAGGGTCGAGTTGTAGCTTACGCATCGAGGCAATTGAAGTCACATGAGAAAAACTATCCGACTCATGATCTCGAATTAGCTGCCATAGTATTTGCTTTGAAAATATGGCGACATTACTTGTTCGGAGAGAGATGTCATGTATATTCGGATCATAAAAGCATCAAATATTTAATGACTCAAAAATATTTGAATCTGCGACAAAGACGTTGGCTTGAATTGTTGAAAGATTTTGATCTTGTTATTGACTATCACCCTGGAAAGGCTAACGTGGTTGCCGATGCTTTGAGTCGCAAGTCACTGTTTGCTTTGCGAGCGATGAATGTTCATTTGTCTGTTTCATCCAATAACATGTTAGTAGTAGAATTAAAAGCCAAACCATTATTGATTCATCAAATATGTGAAACTGAGAAAGTTGATGATGAATTGGTGGCTAAACGAGCTAAATGTGTTTCGAATGTGGATTCAGAGTTTAAAATTGACGACAACGATTGTTTGAGGTTCAAAAGTCGATTGTGTGTTCCAAGAAATTCAGAACATATTTCGATGATTTTGAATGAAGCTTATAATAGCCGAATGTCGATCCATCCTGGTAGCACGAAAATGTACAACGATTTGAAACGTCAGTTTTGGTGGCCTGGTATGAAATGAGACATTTCTGACTTTGTTTCGAAGTGTTTGGTATGTCAACAAGTGAAAGCGGAACATCAAGTGCTTTCAGGATTACTTCAGCCGATTATGGTACCTGAATGGAAATGGGATCGAGTCACGATGGATTTTGTATCCGGATTGCCATTGTCGTCAAGCAAGAAATATGCGATCTGGGTTGTTATTGATAGATTGACAAAGTCGGCTCATTTTATTCCTGTATGTACGAATTATTCGCTTGACAAGCTAGCTGAGTTGTATGTTTCTCAGACTGTAAGATTACACAGGGTACCTATTTCTATTATGTCGGATAGAGCTCCGAGATTCACATCGCGATTCTGGAAGAAATTGCAAGAAGCATTGGGTACCAAGTTGCATTTTAGCACCGCTTTTCATCCCCAGACTGATGGCCAATCCGAGCAGATCATTCAAATACTCGAGGATATGTTGAGATGTTGCATCCTTGAGTTTAGTGGTTCATGGGAACGGTATTTACCTTTAATTGAATTCGCTTACAACAATAGTTTTCAATCAAGCACTAAGATGGCACCTTACGAGGCTTTGTATGGTCGTAAATGTCGTACACCGTTGTTTTGGACCGAGCTTAGTGAAAGTAAAATCCTCGGGGTTGATTTGATTAAAGATGCTGAGCAGAAAGTAAAAGTAATCCGTGAAAGTCTGAAAGCAGCTTCAGATCGTCAGAAGTCGTATGCGGATTTAAAACGAAAAGACATTGAATATCAGGTTGGAGACAAAGTGTTTCTTAAAGTTTCACCTTGGAAAAAGGTGCTCAGATTTGGTCGTAAAGGCAAATTGAGTCCGAGGTTCATCGGGCCGTATGGAATATCCGAACGAATTGGGCCAGTTGAATACAGATTAATTTTGCCCCTTGAGCTTGAAAAGATTCACAACATTTTTCATGTCTCAATGCTTCGACGTTATAGATCCGATCCATCGCACAAAATTAATCCATCAGAGGTTGAAATACAATCTGATTTGAGTTATGAAGAAGAACCGATTCGTATCCTAGCTCGCGAGGTGAAAGAGTTGCGAAACAAAAAGGTTCCGTTAGTAAAGGTGTTATGGTTCAAGCACGGGATCGAAGAAGCTACTTGGGAACCTGAGAAGTTTATGAAAGAATGATACCCAAATCTATTTACTGGTAAGATTTTCGGGGACGAAAATTCCTTAAGTGGGGGAGAGTTGTGACAGCCCTATTTTGACCTTAGTCAGAAAGTAGTTTCGGGACCACAAAACCGAGTCGTAAAAATAATTAGTCCTCATATTCGATGCTTATTATATGTGAACGTGCATGTGTGAAAGTTTCATACTATAATTTTGTCAATTGTATGTGAAATTATTAAATAGGACTTATGTGAGAAAATTTTGAAATGTGATAGGTAAATTTATAAGTGGTTTATTAATGCATGTTTTAAAGAGTTTGGACTTGCATGTCAAATGTCCCTTTTTGTTTATAGTGGCCGGCCATGTTGATGTTTATGACAATATATATGTATTATTTATTAGTTTTAAGGCAACTAAATGGCTTTATAATTTTTATAATATTGATGAATAATAAAAGAATAAAAAATAAAAAAGAAAGGTGAAGAAAACAAAGTTTCATCTTTGTTCTTCTTGGCCGATTGAAAAGAGAGAAAAGGGGCAAGACCTTCGGTCATCTTAAGCTTGAAACAAGGTTAGTAAATTATGGTAAATTTTGAAATGGTAGCTTATTTTAAGTTAATTACTAAGTTCCTTACTTAGCCCATGTTAAAATTTTGGAATTTAGTAATGATATGAGTATACGGCTACAAGTGAATTTTGTAGAGAATGAATGTTGTTTTCAAGTTTTAATGAGAAATTTGCAAATGGGTGATGTTTGATATAGTTTAATGTTCATAATAGTAGTTGAGATGATAAGAAAAAAAAATCGGCTTGTGTAGTTGTGAAACTTGCCGAATGTGAACTAGTGTAATCTTTGAGTAATGTTTGTGTGTTAAAGTAGTTGATTGCTTAGGTAGTATCTATAAGTGATTCGGTCATGGTTTTTGCCTGAGTATAAAATATATATGTTTTGGAAAGGGGAATTTGGATTGATTTTATTACATGTATTATAAATTATGTTCGGCTATGATGGTATATTAAAGTATAATTAATCCGTTTCAATAGTATTATACAAGTGATAAATAGAAATAAGTAGAAGTGTATTGGTTAAATAAATATGATTATTAATTGACAAATGTCATATGTGGTTTGTGATTAGTTTAATGACTAAGCAATGTGTTTTGTTTCGTTAAGGTTAAGTATGTGTTTGGTATATTAGTAAGTGTATATCATTTATGCATATGATTTGATTTGGCTAAATTTAAGTGGTAAACTTTATATTAAACTTATTTTAAGGATACGGTCATAATATACACATTTAACATGAATACATGTAAATTTGGTCATGAAATGGAATTGAATATGAAGGTTAAGTTTGCATAGTTAGGGCTGACTAGGTTATATATTAATCATAAATGGATCATATGCATATGAGTATGTATGTATTTGTGTGCGGCATTGTTGATAAATGGCAATAAGTAATGTGGTAAATGATTAATTTGTGACAGTCATATATAGGTATGAATATATGTATATGTGTTTTATGCATGTACCATGTACTTATAGGGACAATCGGATGTATGGTTGAATTCATTCATATGTAAACATGATAATTTACATGAATCCTTGTTTGTGGATGTGAATTAGATATTGATTAAATAAGTATGAAACTGATTCATGACACATTTTATAAAATATCCGGGTTAAAGACCCGTAGGCTTATGCTAGTAATGTATTCTGAGCTCTAAGATTTGACAGAACCGATGCCAGTAAGTTAAATAAGATTTCAACTTCGAATGTCAGTGGTAAACATCGTTGCATAAGTATTATATATTTTACATGTTAAGGTTCGTGTTATGTGCTCATATTTGAATTGATTCTAAGTGATTTACTAGTATCAAAGAACGATATATATATGTGTGTGTGAATGAATTCGGTATTTGAGGATAAGACAACAATATAATTGGTTAATGTAAGTCACCATATGAAAGAATGTGATTAAAGGTATTAGTATAATCTATGTAAATAGTGAAATATGTGCAAGAAGTCTTGTGTATACATACATACATATTCGGCCAAGGGGTTTTGTAACTAATGTACTGGTGTATATTTGGTCAAGTGAATTGCAATTAGAATACAAGTTTTGTGATACTCAATGTTCAATTTTAATGACAAGCCTTAATAGTATGAATTGCTTAAAACTTATTAAGCCTCGAAAGGTTACCCTATTTCTTATCTCTCTATTTTATAGATTGTTGACTTTGGCCACCGGCTCAGGGATCGTCAGCAGTTCATCGTACTATCGAACTTGTTGGTACAGTTATTTTGGTCTCGATATGGCATGTATAGGTTGGACTATTGAATAAAAAATATGTTTTGTAGTTGTAAATATCTTGGCCGTATGAAAATGGCATTTATGACTTATAAATCTGTATGTATTTAGTTCGATTTATGCTTGTGTTGGTAGATTATGTGATTGAAATTAAATGTTTAGCTTGGTAATACCTCATAGCCTAAATCGGCGATCGGACACGGGCTAGGGGTGTTACAGCGTGTGACTCAACCATGTGTGACACACGGCCTGACGACACAGTCGTGTGTCCTCTATAGGTTCTATTGCATGCAAATCAGATAGTTACATGCCCTAGCACACAGCCCGACATACGAGCATGTAGGGCTATTTCGAGAGTTGCACTACCTGACACATGGGCATGTGACATGGCTGTGTGACCCTATTCAGAGAGATACACGAGTGAGGACACGGACTGGGACACGGTCGTGTGTCATTAGTTCAAAGGTTACACAGCTTGAGACATGGGTGTATGTCTCAGCCATGTGAGGCACACGGCCATGTGTCCCTAGCTCGAAGGTTACACAGCCTTAGACACGGGTGTGTGTCTAAGCCATGTGAGGCATACAGCCGTGTGACCTCTGTAGTCAAATTTTTCTAACTTTTTCTTAAACTTTCTAAATGTTTCCAATTGGGTCCTAAATTGTTTCTAAGGTGTTTCAAGAGCCTCGAGGCTCGATTAAGGGACGATATGTATGTGAATGAATGTATTATAATATCTTTTCAATGATTTATGAAATGCATGTTTTGATGTTCCATTTGTATAGTAATTCTCTGAAACCCTAATTTGGCGATGGATAAGGGTTAGGGGTGTTACAGGCACATTCTAGGATGATTCAATCAACATAATGTTTAAATAAGAAGGGTTCATCTCAATAATAGTGCTTAGAATCATGAAGAAAATTTTTTCCTTTTATGCGTGTTTAAGTCAGGCGGCATCACACCACTTACCAAGAAATTCACTATATCGGTGTACCAAGGTAATGCCTTGGAAACTAACAATTGTTCATCTGGAAAACCTTCTTTAATAATGTTATTACTGCCATCTTCATTACCCGATTCTAACTGTAACACTCTCAACCCGTATCCGCAGCTGGAACAGGGTTACAGAGTATTACTAAAGTTTACAGTACAAACAAACAGAATTTTAAACATTTCATAACATACCAATATTCATATAAAAAATCAATAAAATAATTCATAGTGTCTTAGGCCGTGTGGGTATTCGAAACATTGAAAAATCAATAAAATAATCAATAAAAACATTGAAAATTTTCAAAGTTGCAGGGGTCACACGACCAAGAGACACGCTCGTGTCTTAGGCCGTGTGGGTATTCAAAATAGGGACACACGGTCATGTCCTAGCTTGTGTTGGTGCTCGTGTAACTCATTGACTTGGGCCACATGGCCAAGCCACATGCCTGTGTGCTAGGCTATGTACCCTTTGAAGTAACCTCAAACGCTCGTGTGCCAGGTTGTATGTTTGGCTGTGTACCAGCCTGACTTGCAACCCTTTGAAAGCTACAAGGGGCACATGGCCGTGTCACCTGGCCGTGTGTCACACACGGCTAAGACACATGCCCGTGTCTCTGCCAGCATGGATGAAAATTGGTCATTTTACAGGCCATATTTCTCACCCAATATGGTATAACCTTACACCTGAAAATGCACATATTCACAAGCTATAATAAGGAATCCAAAACAAGCATAATCAAGCCTTGTACAAATGGTATGATCACATACAACCAATATGCCCCTAGGCACCTCAAGTGACAAATATATACATGTTTAACCATGTATTCAATTTAACCAAGTGTTCAACTAACTTATATGCATAATTGCATCATTACATATCATGTAGATCACTTTACCAAAACATACCAATTAATGTTAAACATGCCCTTCAAATTCTAGCATAATTAGACATATATGTCTTACACAACAAGGTACCAATTCATCAACTCACAAAACACTTATACAAAATGCACATATAACTATCATTCTACCTTTCATCATTCAACCACCATTCAAGCCACACATCAACCATATTAAGGGCACATATATACATACCAAAATATACCAAAACACAAGCCAACTCAAATGGCTATAATCACAACAAAACATATAGGCCAACATTATCCAAAATAACCTATATATGCCATTATAAAAAAATTTAAACCAACTGAAAGTACCAAAAGAGCAGATGGATAGTGTGATATAGCTCTGACACAGTTCCAACCCGAACGAGCTTCCAATTCACTGTGAAACACGAAAAATACACCGAGTAAGCATTTAAGCTTAGTAAGTTCGTATAACATAGAATTTAACTTACCATTTATTCATATATATGGTAAGTAAACAATACATATCCCAACACAACTTGGCCAAGTTCCTAAACCCATATTCACCAACATGTTAGCCATGTAAAATCACATATATAACAATTCATGGATGAGCTTAATAAATAATCAAATTTCTGTATTCATGTATCATCCATTTCATTGATCTATGTATCATGTAATAACCCTTCCATGTATTTCACGTATATACCTGTAATAGTTCGTATCGAACTTATATCTTCTCATAACAGAACATTACCCATTGAACCATTTAAAATATTATTGGATACTCGAGATAGCTCACACATAGTGTGCTAAACTGTAATTCGTCAATTCCTGTACATGTATGCTCATACGAGCTATGAATCGATATGCTCTCATGAGCAAAAAAATGGTAAGCTCATACGAGCTAAGAACCGGTAAGCTCTCACGAGCTAAAATCGGTAAACTCATATGAGCTGTGGTGTGTCCGCAACACATGCAGACATATCATTTGTATCCTACGAATTCTTAATGTTCAAACAGGGCTCGTAATCATCGTATGTCATCGAAAATGCAATCAGTATTTATACATGGAAATTATAATAACCACACATATAATTCAATTAAAACATATAAATACTCAATTCAACTACACAAACTTACCTCGACAAGTATACTTATATACAAAGGTGATTAATTCGATACTTTCTCTTTGCCCCGATCTAACACGTACGAGGTCTAACTAGATCTATACAGATAAATTTAACTCAGTTTAATATATTTCTCATTCATAGTCCAACACATATTTTTACAAAATTACCATTTTACCCCTATACTTTTAATTTCTTTGCAATTTAATCCCTAGACTCGGGAAATGAAATTCATGCAATTTAACCCTTACCCAAGCCTAACCAATTTTTACGCATATTAATAGCAGCCCATATATTTCATAAATTAACAATTTCACCACACAACATTTTCTATTGTTTAATATAGTCCCTATTTGATAATTTTACAAAAAATTCCATTACAAAACTTTTTTATCTAACAACAACCATTCATTTTCTATCATAAAACTTCAAAACTCAAGCATGCTCATCAATGGTAAAACCCTAACATTTTCACAAATTAATCCCTGGGCTAACTAGATTAAGCTATAAGATCCCGAAAACGTATAAATCATTAAAAACAGAACAAAAATCATACCTAATTGGACAATGTAAACATGGCCGAACCCTAGCATCCAAAAATGGTTTTCTTCTTTGTGAAAATCGGTTGGAAAAGATGATAATGGAAGATGATGTCAAATTGTTTTATTTATTTTATCATTAATTACTATTTTACTTAATTAACCTTTATAAACTTTAATAATTACAAAATTGTCAAGCCAACAACTTCCACTATCTCATTTAAGGACTACTTACCATATAAGGAACTCCACTATAAATTTATATAGCTATTTAATACCTTTAACTATTAGAACTCAACTTTTGCACTTTACGTGATTTAGTCCTTTTTATCAAATTAAGCATGTAAACGGTAAAATTTCTTAACAAAATTCTTATACGGTATTTCTATCATGCTGTAGACCGTAAAATAATAATAAAATAAAATTTTTTTACTTCAGATTTGTGGTCCCAAAACCACTGTTCCGATTTCACTGAAAACGGGTTGTTACACTAACCTTAACAAATGATTAGCCACTTGGTTTTCAGTCTCTTTTCAATCCCGAATTTCCAAGTCAAACTGTTGTAGTAACAATATCCACCTAATCAATCTCGACTTGGCATCTTTCTTACGCACCAAGTACTTAATAGCCTTGTGATTTGTGTAAACTGTGACCTTGGTACCCACTAGATAAGGACAACATTTATCGAACACGAATACCACAGCTAACAGCTCTTGTCCCGTTGTGGTATAATTAAGTTGTGCATCTATCAAAGTTCTGCTAGCATAATATATTGCACACAGTATTTTGTCTCTCCTCTGCCCCAACACTGCTCCCATGGCATGGTAGCTGGCATCACACATGAGTTCGAACAGCAAGGTCTATTCTGGAGCTACTATAATTGGTGTTGCTACAAGTCTTTTATTTAATTCCTCAAAACCAACCAGGCAATGTTCATCAAAATCGAAGGATCTATTTTGCTCTAGCAGTGTGCACAAGGGTTTAGATATCTTCAAAAAATCCTTAATTAATCTTCTATAAAATCCTGCATGACCTAGAAAACTTCTAACACCCTTGACAATGGTGGAAGGTGGCAATTTTTCTATTACTTTAATTTTTGCTCTGTCTACTTCAATTCCTCGCTGTGATATCCTATGCCCGAAGAGAATTCCTTCACAAACCATGAAGTGGCATTTTTCTCAGTTCAAGACAAGATTTGTCTTTTCACAGCGGCACAGAACTGTAACACCCATATCCTGGCCCCGTTACCGGATTAAGGATCAGAGTGTTATAGAAACGAATAGAACAATTTATTTTAATTTAGAAAAAGATATTCAATAAAAAATAAAACATAAAATAATTCATAGAATAGTTATTCACATAGGCCTTATTTCAGGTTTACAGGGCCCTAAAAAATTAGTTTGAGAGTAATTAGGGATCGAATTGAATCAAAACATAAAAGTTAAGTAAAACTTAAAAATTTGGAAAACAGGGGTCACACGGTCATGTGCAATAGCTCAGACCATCTCAGAATTCGAATTAGGGGCACACATCCATGTCTTAGCATGTGTCATAGATTGTGTAACTCATTTGACTTGGCTCACACGGCGTGTCACAGGCTATGTGCTAACCCTTGTAACTCACTGACTTGAGGCACACGGTCGTGTCTCAACCTATGTAAAACCTGCACTAAAACTAAAATAATACACACAACCATGTGGGGTGACTGTGTGTGGCACACGACCACACACGGTCATGTGATAGTTTGTGTCTCAAGCTACATGCTTCCAACAAGACTCCTTAAAGAAGCTAAAATCAAGGCAAAACTTGCCCAACAAGGTACACATAAAACACAAACCATTCAATGACCAAAACATACAAAATCCTACACTTAAAACATATCAAAATTAGTAACCTAGACTTCTAACCATAGTACCTTTCATAGGTACCTCAATTATAACCCAAGAATATACCAAAACTTTATTCAATAACACACATCAATCAGCATTCATAACCAACCATACTATTAAATTCTATTTATACTAATAAAGTTTACCATTCAACATTACATAACATAATCACAAATACTAAATAACTTCTCATATCTTCCAACCTTCAAATGTTGATTTTCTTACAACAAAACCTATATACATACCACAACCCAGAAAAAGATAAAAAAGCTACCAAGAGGAAATGGATAGTGTGAGCTTTGATGTCGATCCTTAGAGCTGCCTGCAACCGTTAACTATGAAATACCATGAGAAAAATCATTAAGCTTAAATGGTTAGTAAGATCATAGTGTAAATTCTACTTCACTTACTTTTAGTAAAGTAATCACTTAAATATTATAACATAATAACTAAAATTCTCAATTGCTTTGGCTATAAGTTTCGAAGAATTCATCAAAACTTAAATATGTCTACTCCATGTAATTTCTTCATATCATTCATTCAAGTTTAGCATTATCCGATTCATATACTTGAACTTCATTCATTTTTAGGGGCATCATAGATGCAAAAATAGGGGCAACAAATACAATCAGGAGCACAAGTGTGCAATTAGGGGTATCGGAGTGCAGTCAGAGCGCAACTGTGCAAACAGGGGCACCAGGCTGCAGTTAGGAGAACAAATGTACTACCAGGGGCACCAAAGTACAGTCAAGGATACTGAAGTACAAACAGGGGCACGTATGTTTATTCAAGGGTACTGAAGTACAAATAAAATTCCACTGTTACATATTTTTCCTCAATTTCTCATTCAACTATTTAACGATCTAAACTTTCATTATAGCAAATATATAATCAAACTAAAAATGAACAGCAACCTAATTTTACAATTTAATTTTAATAGGAAGAAAGTCACTACGAACTTACTTGGGCTAAATTGCAATGGTTGTAGAAGTTCAGGGGCTACTCCGCTACTTTTCCTTTTCCCCGTATATCAATCTAATTTTGATTTAAAATGTAATTTATTTCATTTATTAGCTTAAATTTCATATATTTATAAATTCTAAAATTCGTACCCTTTTATTTACAAAATTACACAATTGCACTTAACTTTTACAGTTCATGTGATTTAGTCCTTTAACCCGAAAACGTCAAATTAGCCACTTTTGAAAATCACAATATCCAGCCGAATATTTAAAGCTTCAAAATAGTCCCTAAAATATCACTATTTCACCATTATACCATAGGGTTTTTAACATTTAAAGAATTTAATCCTTTTACTAAAATTAACAATAAAATCACTTACAAAATAAATCCAAAATCACAGCCAAGACTCGAAACTCATCATTAAAATAAAAACAATCAATGTTCAACAATGAAAACATTCAAAATTTTTTAACAGTTTCCAAAACAAAAAAATAAAAATTACAAGAAATGGAATCGAAACAAGCCTACATTCAATGAGCTTTAATGGCTGAACTTCAAGGTCCAAAAATGGTGACTTTTTTATTTTGATTTTCAGTGGAAGAACATGAAAAAGATAATAGCCAAATTTTATGTTTTATTATTCTTTAGTTAATTTGTTAAATTACTACTTTACCCTTTGCTATAACCATAAAATTTAATAATTTTAAAGGCCTAAAACCGTCCATCAATAAACCTAATGAGCTAATTGCTTCCTAAGTTCCCTTTCATTTAATAATTAAGCTATCAAGTTAATAGAATTCACTAATTACTAAGTTTTGCATCTTTTACAATTTAGTCCATTTTATACAATTGACTAAGTAAAGATTAAAATTTCTTTACCAAAATTTCAATACAATCTTAATTACCTCATAATATTATATAAATAATATTTACAAACCAACAGGCCAGAATTTGAGGTCCCAAAACTACTATTCTAACACCAATAAAAAATGAGATATTACACAGAACTAATTCCAGATTTATCAAACAATCTTCAAAATTGTTACCAAATACAGAGAAATAATCCATGAAAACTTCAAGTAAATTCTCCACCATATCAAAAATATGGCTATCATACAACACTAAAAAGTTATCGGGGCATTACATAATTTGAATGGCATCCGTCTAAATGCAAAAGTACCATATAGACACGTGAAAGTTGTCTTCTCTTGGCCATCAAAAGCTATGGCAATCTGATTATACCCTAAGCAATCATCAAAAATATAGTAGAAAGCTTTCCCTGCTAACCTGTCCAACATCTGATTAATAAACAACAAGGGAAAATGGCCCTTTCTTGTTGCCTTGTTAAGCTTCAAATAATCCATGTACACTTTCCATCCTGTGGCTGTGTGAGTTGGTATGAGCTTATTATTGTCATTGCTAACCACGGTGGCACCTCCTTTCTTGGGGACAGATTGTACAGGGCTTACACATGAGTTGTTAAGATTGGGTAAATAATGTCAGCATCAAGCCACTTAATAATCTCTTTCTTGACAACTTCTTTAATTATCAGATTCAACCTTCTCTGCTTCTCAATAGACTTGTTGTGGCAATCCTCTAACAAGATTTTATGCATGCAAAACACAGGACTAAATCCATTTATATTAGCAAATGTCCATCCTAATGCCTTCTTAAATCATTGCAAGGCATCCAACAACTTGACCTCTTGTTCTGATGCCAATTCCGAAGAGATCACAACCGACAAGGCTTTGCTATCTTTCAAGTATTCATATTTTAAATGTTGCGATAAAGGTTTCAACTTTAATGTAGGAGGTTCCTCTATAGGAAGTTTAGGAAGCTTGAACAAATGATTCGATAAATCCAAATAGTTAAACTTTTTCCCTGGTCTCTCCACTGTTTTTTTGGTTTCCATGAATTCACCGAGTTCTTCTAAACTTACTTCATCAATCCTTTCTAATAAGTTTTCGTTACTATCAAAATTGTTGTGGCCAATTCTGGTAAATTCCTCTACTACTATTTCTATCAAACTAATGGCATGGCATTCTTCATTTTTTCTACACATTTCAAAGCATCAAAAAACATTAAAAGTAGCTTGTTGATCTGTTACCCTCATGGTCAGTTCACCTTTCTGTATGTCAAATACAATTCTGCCTATAGCAAGAAAATATCTTCCTAGAATAATTGGCACATTTTGATCAGCTTCAAATTCTAAAATAAGGAAATTAGGAGGAAAGATAAATTTATCTACTCTTACTAGCACATCCTCAATTTTACCTTCCAGGTGAGCGTAGGATTGATCAGCTAATTGCAAAGTCACCGTACTAGTTCTTGCTTTACCAATTCCTAGCTTCTTGAAAATAGACATAAGCATTAGATTTATACTCACTCCTAAATCAGATAACGTCTTACAAACATAATGATTTCCAATTGAACACGGGATAGTGAAACTCTCTAGATCCTTCAGCTTCAGAGGTAGTTTATTCATCAATATTTCTGTGCACCCTTCAGTTGGAGCAACAGTCTCAAACTCTCCCAACCTACACTTTTTTGACAGTATATCTTTCATAAATTTTACATAATTTGGCATTTTCTCCAGAGCCTCTACTAACGGTATGTTGATGTGGAGTTTCTTCAAAACATCTAAAAATCTTTTCAATTAAATATCCTATTTAGAATTTTGGAATCGCTGAGGAAAAGGTAAAGGTGGTCATCCTTCATGTTTCTGACATTGTTTTATTGTGGCATTTTTGTTGGCAACATGATCTGATTCTGTCACAACATTTCTCTGTGTACCCTTTCCAAGTGATGTATGTCTCTAAGTAGGCTTGAGATCCTTTCCTGATTGCGACTAGATTTGTCTTCGTATTCCGTGGCATCTTGAATAACTTCATCTAACTGAGTCCCACTTCTAAGAGTGATGGCCTTACACTACTTCTTCCCTTGGGTTCTCGAACTTTCAGTATCACTTAGCAATGCTCCTTGTGCCCTTGAATTTAAAGTGTTCGCTATCTGCCCCACTTGTTTTTCAAGAGCTTGGAGAGAGACAGCATGACTCTAAATCACAACATCATTTTTGGCCATATGCTCCCTTCAACAAAGATTCAATAGAATTAGAAGATGATACCTGACCTTGTTGAGCATTTTTCCTCGGGATAGGATGATTATAACCTGGTGGTGCATTGTGGATATTTTGTCTTGAAACATTGCGTGAACTGCCCACACCTTGATTATTCCAACTAAAATTTGGATGCTATTGCCACCCCGAATTGTAAGTGTTGGAATAGGGATTATTATTTCTATTAAAATTACCCATGTAGTATACCGATGCTGGGTCTGATGGGCATTCATCAAACACATGTTCTTCGCCACAATAAACGCTTGACATCTTGGATGAGTTCATCTCCTTAGTTGTAGTGGGCTTCTTCATTGTTTCGACCATATTAGGTAAAAAAGATACTTGGGCTTTCAACAAAGTAATTGCATCGAGCTCTATGGTACCAGCAGCTTTCTTGTACATCCCAACTCTTGTAGTAGGGTACTGATAGTCATTATTGGTAATCTTTTCCAAAATCTCATATGCTTTATTATAAGATTTATCCAACAAAGTACCATTGAAAAACGCATCAACTATCATCCTTGTATGTGCATTCAACCCATTATAGAATATCTTTATCTGTGTCCAGTGTTGAAATCCATACATTGGACATTTTCGAATTAAATCTTTGAATTAAATCCATATAATGTTTCATCCTCTAACTATCTAAAACATGTGATATCATTTCTAAGCTTGGCATTCATGTTCAGTGGGTTATACCATAGAAAAAAACTCTGGCAAACATCATTTCATGATGTCACTATCCTCGATGGCAAAGTATTTAGCCATGCTCTCACACAATCTATTAAAGAATAAGGGAACAAGTTAAGTCTCAAGGTGTTGCTTGAATAGTCACAAACTTCTAGCAAAGTCTTAAGTGCAATCTCAGATCTTAAGAAGGTTATTGTAATGCCCCAAAAATCTTGAAATCCTGAACTTTTTTTTTCGGTTTTGATAAAAATTATGCTTAACATTCTTAGTCAAGTGTTAATTATGTGATAGTAGGTCTTGGTTAAGGTTTGAGTTCGAACTTAGGGGTGAAGGAAATTATGGTTTAATTATTAAAAGAACCTTGTTGGCAAGTAGGTTGGCTTTTAAATAAATGAAGGAAGAATTGGACATAAGAAAGCCTTGTGGTGGAGTGGCAAGTGGCATCACATGCATGACAAGGAGGCCCGCGGTTTGAATCCCTCCTTGCTCAAAAGAAGGATTTATTTTTGCTCAAGGGATGGACAGTGGTGGCGTTGGATATAAACACTGTAAGGAGTGATAAGATGAGAAATTTGAGGAGGGGATTAGGGAGTTATCAGGGAGAAAAATTAGGAGATGACGAGTGAAGAAGAGGTGCAGCCGAATTGGGAATTTGGGCATAGGAAATTCAGCTAGAGGCTATATATAGATGCCGAATGTGAGGTTGCCAGGATAATATTGAATTCTCCCTCACCTTCTTTCTAGAATGATCTAAAAGTCGAAAATCCCTTGTTCTTCATTCTTTTTTTTCTTTGTATCGATTCACTATTCTTCCCTACTCAAAGTTTTCTTTTTGATTCACCTCTGGTTTTAAATGATTTCTACTTTTCTTTGTGCCAAATAACCTTTTTCACCATACAAGTTTCAAGAGCCGAATATCCTCTGTGTCGCCACTACCCTTTCCACTCGGTCAATTCTAGTGAAGTTTCAATCGGTTTTGCTAGTATAGATCACTCTATCCCTCACTTCTTCTAATCGATTTTGGTAGGACTAGTATCGAATCCCGTCTTATGTATCTCTGCCGATTTTCTCCCTAGGTGTTGAAACTTTGGTAAGTGTTCTTCACTTCGATAAAGGTTGGCTGAATAGGCTTTAGTAGAAAAGGGTGACATATATTGGATACAAGTCACCCAATATGTTTTTAATGATAAAGGATAATGTAGATCTGGGTAGCACTCGTGATTAGTGATCAAGGAAAAGCTATTAAGACTTGGCGTTTCAAGTAAGGTTAAGGTAAGACTTCTGCTTTTGGTAAAGTATTCGATAAGTATATGTGAGTAATCATTGAGTGATATCGATTGTAGGTTCGTGGTAAGGGGGATCGCAGCACGCTTTATTACCAGGTGTGTACTTCTACCCTATGATAGCTTGATATAAAGCCGAAGGTGTGTACATACACTGCACACACACAAGTAGATCGGCAAATCCCGAAATGCTAAAAAGTCGAAATGCCAAAAAGTTGAAAGTTCGGCTACGGTAGTCTTGCGAGTGTGTGAACACTTCTAAGGGGGAAACCGATAGGGTACTGAGGCCCCATGAGCGATTCCATGGACTTGGGTAGTATTTTGGCTAACCGGGCCAGAATGGGCTAAGTTGGCCCGATGGGATGTTAGGCCCATAATAGGCAAAATTGGCAAATTGATGTTAAGTGATGGAAATTATATGAAAGCATGTATACGAATGTGATTTGGGCCTAATGGGCCATACGAATGTGATTTGGGCCTAATGGGCCATATGAATGAGATTGGGCCTAGTGGGCCATATGCATGTATGTAGACTTGTTTGGGCTCTATAAGGGGTTTTGGGCCTAGTATCTCATTACTTTTTAATTGACATAAAACTTAATTAATTAATTGCGACCGTGGACGAGTCATAAGGTTAAGGTGTGGTAATAGGTATATGCATGTCTAGGATTGGATCTAGGGAGAGCTTGGTACTTAAGCGGTCTTAATGACTCACCTCCCCTTCTTTGGAATCCTACTTGGTGCATAGTATCTATTCACTTTAGCGAACGAGGACTTGTTAACGGGCCAAGGTAAGTAATAAGCCTAATAAAGAGAAATTACTGAAATGCCCTTAAGGGTAAAAATGACCAAAATACCCTTTTGTGTTGAATGTAAGATTTTCGGATGTTACATGTATATCCGCTGCATACATACGATATTTTGTGTAGGTTGCATATGGGTTGGGAATTATGGAACGGAAGAAGTATATAAGGATCTCATGGTTGCTTGAAAATCATGGGTCCACCGACGGCTTTTAAGCCTAATACGTGATTGGCAGCTTACTGCAATGAAGATAGTTTCGCAACCGGGCTACCATTGATGTGTATTAGATGGGTGGGTTGATATTTATATCCCCACATGATGTGTATCGGAGGACGGAGTTGATGTGTACCGGTTGGATTATTGGGATGGGTTGCACTGCATTGTATTGTATGCATGATTTTATGGATTGATGAATGCTTATTACTCGTCGAGGGTCGTACACACTCAGTTTTCAAAAACTCACTCCCTCTTTTATTTTTCTCAGGTGATTCTCAGTAGAAGGTTCGATGTTTGAAGGGACTCGGAGGTGGCCAGCTAGTAAGACGACTTGGACTTGTTTTTTTTAAAAGAAAGCATATAGTTTCTAGCTTATTAAGTAATTTCAGACTGGAATGAAATAAAGCCTTCCCTTTTATTATTATTTGGATTGTTATTTTTATGCGTTGTAATTATGAGAAGGTGAACATGGGTTTCCTAAATCATAGATTATTTTTCTATTTTTCCGAAACTTAATTTTAAAATGATAGGCTTTCATAAATCATATGCTTTAAACAAGCTTTCACGATTGAAATAGAGTTTTTACAAGTTAATTAAGGTTTCTCATCTTAAGGAAGGGTTTTCAATGAAAACAAGGTTTTTGCTAAAACACTTCAATGTGACGTGCCAAATTTGGCCATAACGTCCGGGACAAGTTTGGAGTGTTATAGTAATCCACTAAATTGTCCTACTATTTACAACATCTGAAACATTACCGATTTTAACTTAAATTGTTGAGCTTGTATTTGTGGCCTGTCTATCCCTGGATTCAAATCATCCACAATTGGAACACCATGCTGTTGAATGGGTCTATCTCGATCATCTATCACCTGCCGAATAGGATGATTAACATCCTAACAATTTGGATTATTATTGAGAGTAGAACCATTTGGATTATTGTTAAGACCGGGATCATTCTCATTTCTATCAATTTTTCTTAGTTCTTTTCGCCTTCTACACAAATTTCTTTCGATTTTTGGGAAAAAAGGATACTCATTGTTACCAGGAATGCCTCTTCTTATACACTACTGGAAAACCTATAGAAATTAAATGAAACTAACGAAACTAATTAAAATAACCAAACCCAATTACACCAAATTGCCGATCCCCGAAAACGGCGACAAAAACTTGTTTCGTGTGAAATGAGTTGCGAATTGTGCAAGTATACATGTTGGATAAAGTAATAAAGTGGTAAATGAGACCGTCTCTACAAGGATCAAATTAGTTATAAAAATGGTCAAGTTATCATAATAATTGATGTTAGGCAAAACCAAGTTAAAAATGCAGTAATAAATTAAAAGAATAAGTGTAATACCCTTCACCAGTATCCAATGCCGGGACTGGGTTCGAGCTATTACCGGACTTACACTCAACCAATCTACATAAAACCAGGCCATAAAATTTTGATCAATTTTAAACTTTTCATTTCACATACATTTTGTCCCTTAAACCGGCTCACGAGGCCCAAAACATGCATTAGAGACTGTTCAGGACTAAACTAAGAACTTCAGAAAAACATGGAAAATTTTCATGTTTTAAGGCTCTACACGCCCATGTGATTATAGAGCACACGCCCGTGTGCTAGGGACATGCCCGTGTCCCGAACCCATGTTCAAAGACCTAAACATTCTGCCAAATTGGTCATGAACAAATTGAAGCCACATGGCCAAGGTACACGCCTGTGTCCTATGGCCATGTCCTTCACACGATTGAGACACATGGTCGTGTCTCTTACTCTTGTGCTTACTATTATACATACTGACTTGAAAACTTAGGTGCACGGGACACACGGCTGGACAACACGTCCATGGGGGCGGATCGTGTGTCACACATGGCCTAGACACATGCCCGTGTGTCTACCCTATGGACAAATACAATGCTATTTTCCAAGTGATTTTACCACCATCACAACACATGCACGTATACTTATACAATAGCATACAACATGGCAAAATTAGAAACTTAAACATTCCTAACATGTCATGACCATGGCAATTTCACATGCAACCAATATCATAGATTTTACCTTCATCTTTACCACGCTAATGCTATAGCTATCAACATGTAATCAAACCTCATTTTCATCACTAAGAATTCATGATCAAATCCACATAACATTTATACCAAGCCATTAAAGACGCTTCATAAATAAATAGTTTTACCAACCCCATAATCAAAATAAGCCAATACATTTGGCTGAAGCAATATCACATACTCAAATATTGAAACTCCTATACATGCTATAGACTCAAAGTGCTTGAAATCACTTACACCAATAGCGATAGCTTGACAGTGTGATAATATCTCCGACGAGCTCTATCCTGAGTTAACCTGGCAACACTAGAGAACATGGGAAAGAAAGGGGGGTAAGCTTTATGCTTAATAAGTTCATATGAAGACAATAAGCAACTCATTAACATGCTTTTATCAATGTTCCCAGCATATTCTCAAGTTCATAATAAGTTTTCTTCTTGTACAATAGTCAATAAAATATTTATATCTGGAACTACGAAACTCCAAATTAAGTTCCGTTAAATTTTCTTGAAACTAGACTCATGTACCTTTCTACCATACAATTTCCAGAATTTTTGGTTTAGCCAAATAGTACAGTTTATTCCTTAAATTTACCCTTGATTCACTGTCTGACAATTCCAACCCTTCTACACTAATGTTTAATTATCTCACGACACAGGACTCGAAAAATTTTTCCGTCTATTTCTCTTGAAAATAGACTCATTAAGGATTCTAAAAACATAACTTAACTCATAAATATTTTTTTTATAATTTATAATGATTTTCTCAAATTGGAATAGGGGATTTCGATGTCATTCTAACTTTGTCCCACACAACTTCTATGATCTCATTATAGGAAATTCTTTTACTTATACAGTTTCTTTTATAAGAAACTAGACTCAGTATGCTTTAATTCCATATTTTATTCAGCCTCTAACTCATTTTCCACTATTTTTAGTGTATTTTCAAAATTATGCCACTGCAGTAGCCCAAAACTGTCAAGGCTAATTTACTCATTCACAATTATTTTTTACCAAATTAATACAACATCATTTCATCCGTCATGGTAAGAATACATAGCTATGAATCATAAGCATGGACCCATAACCTCAATGTCATCAGGTATCAAAGACTTAATCCAAATCATGCCATTTTCATAGTACTTACCAAATACTATATACATCATAGATTTTCACATATCAGGCATTACTCATAAGCTTAGTGTACATACTTGTACAACTTGTAACATAACTCAAGTACATACTCACCAATGACTTACCTCATTGGAACCATTATATATCATGGTATTACTTGTACCTCTACCAACTCGTAATAAAGTATATAATCATACCTTCTTTAACATGCCCTCTTTAGGGCTTTCATCACATCATCCATTTCATTACCGGTTGAACACTCAGGATGCTAAAGGATGTTCGGAATTATTAAACACTAAATAGAATACCAAAGCCATGTCCCATACATGGTATTAGATGGATCCACATATCGTTGCCATATCCTGGATATGGTCTTATAATAGCACACATATCATTGCTGATGCCATGTCCTAGACATGGTCTTACACTAGCATACATTTAATATGGTGTCATGATACTCGAAATCCTAAGCATTCCTCAGAGTCACCTGGGATTTTTGAGATACAAAGCTATCGTCACATTTCATTGAATCATCACAAGTAAATTCCAATAAAGGCATATATCCACATTTTGTACAATATCAAGTATTAAGCACACGATAATGAAGTTAATAAATTACTTTTATACAAACTTACTCATTTCAAAGAAACATCATATTCCATCAAACTTCTAATATATTAAATCATACACTTAATGCCATAACAATAGAGAATTTTAATTCAAGCATGATATTGCATTATTATTACCATATGAACTTACCTCGACACCAAATTGGTAAAAGAGGCCTAAACATCAATTTTTAATTTTTCCTCTTTCTAAGCCCGAATCTCATTTTTCATCATCTATAACATCACATTTAACTTATTAAAAGAATGTACTAATCAAATTAGTCCAATGACACATTTTGGCAATTAACTCTCTCCCTTGGTACCACCGACACAAGAGTCTTCCACCACTGATTAGCTGAGTCTCTCAGGAGGGACACAACACACTTCATGCATTTTACAGGTGTGCATGATAACTCATCAAATACCCTAATGGTATTCTTGAGCCAGAACTTTTCCCTATCAAGGTTATCATCTATACTAGCTCGAAACTCTTTCGTCCCCTTGCTTTCGAATTTTATCCACTAGAGGTCTATTCAATCTCATAAAATCCATACCTTGAGGTGTTACAGGAACAGGTTAAGGAATACGTGGGGGTAAAGGGGGTTGAGCATTCGGGTTCATTCAAACGAACTCCGTATACCAAGCATCCATCATATGGAGAATGGCTTTCCTGCCACTTCTCCTTGACTAACTGTAGGGGGTCTACTATTAGACGGCGCTGGCCCTTCAGCGGGAGTAGGCGCGTTACTTTCAATATCTGCCACTACTCTGTCGAGATCCATTTACTATGTGAAAACAAATTTTTAAAATCATCAGGAGTCGTCAAACTATCATAATATATGTATGGCATGTATTGCTAAACTCATACACATGCTATGTTAGTTCGAGAATCGACTAAACCGTAACTCTGATACCACTAAATGTAACACCCCTTCCCTGTATCCGTCACTAGGACAAGGTCTGAGGTGTTACCGGACTCAAACATAAACATTCATACAAAACCGGGCCATAAAATTTTTCCCAAATTAAAAGCATTTATACACAGGCATATTTTCCCTAATGCATGCCCACAAGGCCCAAAACATACATTGGGGGTGGTTCGGGACTAAACCGTGAACTTTAGGAACTTTTACAACACTTAGAAAAATTTTCTTATTTTGGAGGGTTACACACTCGTGTGGGTAAACAGTGTGGTCACACACGCCCATGTGGCTCGTGACACGCCCGTGTCCTCAGCTCATGTAGCTCATTGTTTATGACATCATCAACAAAATAGGGTCACATGATGAAGTCACACAACCGTGTGCTTAGGCTGTGTGGCGAATTAAATTCCAAAAATAAACTGCAAACTTCACACGGTCAGGGCACACGCCCGTGTCCTGAGGTCGTGTCCTTCACATGGCTGAGACACAGAGCTGTGTCCCTACCTATGTGTTTACTACTAGGCATTCTATTTTACTCAATTTAGGTGCAAGAGACACATGGGCGGATCACACGCCTATGGGGCAGACCGTGTGTCACACATGGTCTAGATACACGCCCATGTTTCTACTAGTGTGGACAATTTTGAGGCTATTTTCCAAGCCTTTTGTCACCCTCAATAACACATGTACACTTACACATCTCAATGACATCCTACATGGCATAAATGAGCTCTTACACATTCATAAACATGGCTCATGCATGTCAACTTCTTATCAATTTATACTTGCTTAAGACTTCATAATTTATTTAGACCAAGCTTACCAAAACATATGTAATATGTGGCATCAATTTACTTCCCTTTCATACATTCATGCCTTAGATGTTATTATGCCATTTACTCTCAATTCCATCATCAAACATCTATGATCATATACACAATTCATCCATACCAAATGATTTTAACCATAACATGAGTGACCTTAGCATATGCATGCATATATGAATAGGATTACATCCCCACAATTAATATGAGCCATATCTCATGGCAAAATTTAAAATGAATCACCAAATCATTATAAGCCAACACACTTGGCAAAATTAGTATGGCACATAAACAAAAAGACCAAGTCCCTATACATGCCATACTCAAAATGTTGAGACTAACTATACCCAATTGTCTAATTGATAGTGTGATTGAGCCTCCAAAGTCCTTCGATACCCGAGCTAGCTCAGCGATACTACAAGAAAATGGAAAAGAGATGGGAGTAAGCATAAAGCTTAGTAAGTTCACATGCAAATAAATAGCAACATAAGCATGAATATTGTATAATTAACATAGCATAATTTGCATATATGTCATCAGAATTTCATAGGCATAATTTACTCATTTTCAATCTTACCAGAAGTTCATCACATACCAAGCTCATTCATATGAGTTTTTCGTACATACCTGTACCAACTCGTAACACATTCTCATATTCCTTCTGTAACACCCCAAACTTGGCCTGAACATTATGGCCGAATCTGGATATGTCACATTAAAGTGTTTTCGTAAAGTGTGATGTCTTTGAAAACCCCTTTTCTATTTAATCACTTATGTGATCTTTAAGATGATTTTAAGACGTGTCGTTTATTTTCAAAATGTGAGTTATTGTCAAAAAGTTATTGATATTAAAATGTTATTAATGCATTTTTATTTTAAAACGTTATTTCTTGTGGAAGCTCTTAAAACCGGTTGCGTGTTCATGGTATCTTTGAAAAACATTTATCTTTTTGAAAACCCGCATCTTTTCCTACTGCTAACAGTAATAAATCAAAAACCAATTGTAACACCTTGAATTTGGGCCTAGAAGTTTTGGGCCTTGAGCATGGGAGCGGTTGAAGGCAGCTTATAATGTTTTGTTGTGCATGTAAATTTCGTTAATGAAGGCTTGTTTTAGTAGTTAAGTGTGTTGAGAAGTGTTTGAGAAGTCCTAGGTTCAAACCTGGACTCTAGAAAAAATTTTGGTTTAAGGTGAATCAAACCCTGGGTGTAGTAGGTAGGCCTTAAGAATATTGTTGGAGAAATTGTGCCACAAAAAGCCTTGTGGTCTAGTGGCAAGTAGCGCCATATAAGAGGCAGGAAGGAGGCATCATATAGTTGGTAAGGAGGTCCAGGGTTCGAAACTCATGGCAATCAAAGAGCATTTATTTTGCTAACAGGGGGTGGCAAGAGTTGGTGTTGAATTTAAACTCATCGGAAAGCTAACATAAGAGTCGATGCGAAGCTGACTTTAAATAGAGAGAACCATGAGGAGAGTAAAGGTACCTTTCTTGGTTGATCCCTTTCGCTTTATGGCGTGCTCGTTTGGGTTGGGCGTCAGCTAAGAGTGCTCGGAGCGCGAATTAACTCCAGTCTCCTATCAGGTGTGTATTTCTCACTACTCTAGCTGTAGGATGGCTACTTCGGGCCACGATGGGCCGAAAGGGGCCATGTGGGCCCAATAGGCCTACGGGCCCAATGGATAAGTTGTTTGGGTGTGTAGTAAATATTGGACTAGGCTAGGTGAATCTCATATCTGTGGCTACATTTGGGCTAAAAGGGCCACACGAGCGTGTGGGCCCATTTAGGTCGAGAATGGGCTTTAGGCCCATTCGTATTGTTATCCCTGTTTCGAATACTTTAGTTTACCAAATTACCAAAATACCCTCAATTAGCAAAATTACCAAAATACCCTTAATTTATAAAATTACCAAAATACCCCTGGTTTGTAAAATTACCAAAATACCCCTGGTTTGTAAAATTACCAAAATACCCCTGATTTTTGAAATTACTGAAATACCTTCGACCTGTAAAATTATTGAAATACTCTCGACTTGTAAAATTACCAAAGTACCCTTGATTTATAGAATTACCGTTTTACCCTCGATTTACAAAATTATTGAAATACCCCTGTAGGGTAGAATTACTAAAATACCCCTGTAGGGTAGAATTACCGAGATACCCTTATGGGGTAAAATTACCATTTTGCCCCTAGGGTGTTAAATGACTGTTTTGCCCTTGTGGGCAAGTGACTAACTTGACTGTGTGGTTGACGGATTTGATTGTGAATATATGTTGGTGATATGAATGACTTGACTGCGATTGTTTGATTCAAATATGGGCAGGACATTCTGCATACATGACATGTTGCATGGGTTAGGACTTTGTACGGAGGAAGATCTGATTTGTTAGGATCGCATGGTTGCTTGACGACTGTCGA
The DNA here is from genome assembly GCF_007990345.1 of Gossypium hirsutum. Taxonomy (NCBI): domain Eukaryota; kingdom Viridiplantae; phylum Streptophyta; class Magnoliopsida; order Malvales; family Malvaceae; genus Gossypium; species Gossypium hirsutum. The sequence continues at coordinate 71,277,019 of NC_053424.1, forward strand.
TCTACCAAAGGCTTAAAAGCTGTATATTCGTACTGATTTGATAAGGTCGTACGGGTCACCCGAGACGGCTGTGGACCGATCGATGGCTGAGTGCCGATCATGGTACCAAAGGCTGTGTGCCAAACGTATTTGCCTAAGGCTATGTGCCAATATACGATTATTGACAACTCTGTGTCGATCATATTTACTCAAGGCTGTGTGCCAACTATATTACCATCGCTAATGGCTATGTGCCTAACATGATATAGCTACCGATGGCTTAAAGCCAATTATTCTGATTATGGCTTTGCGACAACCTACATATGGCTTTGTGCCAACCTGATTATGGCTGTGTGTCGTTATTGTGGGCTTCGTATCGATATTGTGGGCTTCGTGCCAATTATAGACCCGTTATCGATGGCTTTGTGCCACGTATTCTGTTAAGTAGATTCTGGTGGCTCTACCACAATATCTGTATCTGGTGACTATGTCACAATATCTGTTTTGGCAGCCATGGTGCAAATTTTGTGGTGCGTAGCGGATGGGTGGGTCGAGTTGTCTCCCCACATGGTGTAAGGTTGGTAGGGGGTGTATATGCCTGGATTGGGTTGGGATTGCATTCACATTCTGATTCTAATTCTGTTACCTGATACTGATTCTGACTCTGTCACCTAATACTGATTCTGATTCTAATTCTAATTCTGTTACCTGATACTGATTCTGATTCTGTCACCTGATTCTGATTCTGATTCTCATTTTGATTCTAGTTTTGATAATGTTTCTTATTCTGTAATGGGCTAAGGCCCATCTGGTACTGTCTGTCATAATGGGCTAAGGCCCAATTGATACTGAAACTGTAAGTAGGGCTGGGGCCAGACTTTTTTCTTTTATATGACTAACTATTCCCTTTATATAGTAAGGGATCTCACACTGAGTTTTCGTAAACTCATCCCGTTTATTAACCTTTCAGGTAATTTCCAGCCTTAGACGGATCGGAGCTTCGAGGGGCTCGGAGGAAGCCACACACACTGTTTATGTTACAGTTTTGATTATTACTTTTAAATGTTTTTATGTGGGTTGTAGTAAAGCCGTTGTAATTTTCTGGATTTCAAATTTGGAATTTTATTTATTGTTCTTATAATTTCTAGTATTAGAACACGATTTTCCAAAGCAACTACTGTTGTTCAAAACATCACGTATCCGTAATTGTTTTTAAATTAGGCTTCTGCAACTGCCAAGATTTTTACAAAGTTGTTAAGAATGTTATTCAGCTGAGGTTTCCTAACAAGGTTTAAAAAGGGTATAAGTTTTTAATTATTAAAAAGGGTTTTTAATTGAAACTTGGTTTTCGAAAAACACTTCAATGTGACACACCAGATTAGAGAAAAACTTCTAGGCCAGGTTTGGGGTGTTACATTTAGTGGTATCAGAGCCTGGGTTGCAACAACTAGGCCGTGGATTGGGTTTTCAAAGGTTGAATTTCAGAAAATTATTTTCAACCACGTGGTCTGTTTGAATTATTTCTCTTAAAAAGTGTGGCACACCGAGTCTCCGGCGCTGAATCCGTAAGCCTTTTGAATACATTTGTCTGTTTAGAAATTGAAATAATGTGGATTCCTTAGATATTGGTCTGAATTTAAATTTGGTATTTATTTTATGTGGATGTGATGTTTTTATTGTATATATGTGTGATAAATATGTGTCTGCTTCAGTGAATAAGTGTTGTATGTATTAGATGTTTCAAGTTCTGGTTGAAGTGTGATAGTGATAGTAGGATCAGAGTACGCAGCGGTAGCGTAGTGGGGTAGATGTTACATGACTATCCTATTAGATGGAAATTTCGGGGACAAAATTTCTTTAAGGGAGGTAAAGTTGTAACATCCTAAATTTGGGCCTAGAAGTTTTGGACCTTGAGCATGGGAGCGGTTGAAGCAGCTTATAATGTTTTGTTGTGCATGTAAATTTCGTTAATGAAGGCTTATTTTAGTGGTTAATTGTGCTGAGAAGTGTTGGAGAAGCCTTGGGTTCAAACCTGGACTCTAGCAAAAATTTTGGTTTAAGGTGAATCAAACCCTGGGTGTAGTAGGTAGGCCTTAAGAATATTGTTGGAGAAATTGTGCCACAAAAAGCCTTGTGGTCTAGTGGCAAAGTAGCGCCACATAAGAGGCAGGAAGGTGGCGTCATAGAGTTGGGAAGGAGGTCCAGGGTTCGAAACTCATGGCAATCAAAGAGCATTTATTTTGCTAACAGGGGGCGGCAAGAGTTGGTGTTGAATTTGAACTCTGATGATGGAGGGATCCCACATCGGGAAGCTAGCATAAGAGTGGATGCGAAGCTGACTTTAAATAGAGAGAACCATGAGAAGAGTAAAGGTACCCTTCTTGGCTGATCCCTTTCGCTTTATGACATGCTCGTTTGGGTTAGGCATCGGCTAAGAGTGCTCGTAGCGCGGATTAACTCCAGTCTCTTATCAGGTGTGTATTTCTCACTACTCTAGCTGTAGGATGGCTACTTCGGGCCACGATGGGCCGAAAGGGGCCATGTGGGCCCAATAGGCCTACGGGCCCAATTGGATAAGTTGTTTGATTGTGTAGTAAATATTGGACTAGGCTAGGTGAATCTCATATCTATGGTTAGATTTGGGCTAAAAGGGCCACACGAGCGTGTGGGCCCATTTGGGCAAAGAATGGGCTTTAGGCCCATTCGTATTGTTATCCCTTTAGAATACTTTAGTTTACAAAATTACCAAAATACCCTCGATTAGCAAAATTACCAAAATACCATGGTTTGTAAAATTACCAAAATACCCCTGGTTTGTGAAATTACCAAAATACCCCTAATTTTTTAAATTATTGAAAGACCCTCAACTTGTAAAATTATTGAAATACCCTCGACTTTTAAAATTACCAAAGTACCCCTAATTTATAGAATTACTATTTTACCCTCGGTTTACAAAATTATTGAAATACCCTTGTAGGGTAGAATTACTAGAATACCCCTGTTGGGTAGAATTACTGAAATACCCTTGTAAGGTAGAAATACCGAAATACCTCTGTAGGGTAGAATTACCGAGATACCCTTTTGGGATAAAATTACCATTTTGCCCCTAGGGTGTTAAATGACTGTTTTGCCCTTGTGGGCAAGTGACTGACTTGGACTGTGTGGTTGATGGATTTGATTGTGAATATATGTTGGTGATATAAATGACTTGAATGTGATTGTTAGATTCAAATATGGGCATGACATTCTGCATACATGACATGTTGCATGGCTTGGGATTTTGTACGGAGGAAGATCTGATCTGTTAGGATCGCATGGTTGCTTGACGACTGTGGATCCACTAAAGGCTTAAGAGTCGTATATTCGTACTGATTTGATAAGGTCGCACAGGTCGCCCGAGACGACTGTGGACCGATCGATGGCTGAGTGCCGATCATGTTACCAAAGGCTCTGTGCCAAATGTATTTGCCTACGGCAATGTGCCAATATATGATTATTGACGACTCTGTGTCGTTCATATTTACTCAAGGATGCGTGCCAACTATATTACCGTCACTGATGGCTATGTGCCTAACATGATACAGCTACCGGTGGTTTAAAGCCAATTATTCTGATTATGGCTTTGCGCCAACCTACATATGGCTTTGTGCCAACCTGATTATGCTATGTGCCGTTATTGTGGGTTTCGTATCGATATTGTGGGCTTCGTGCCAATTATAGATCCATTATCGATGGCTTTGTGCCACGTATTCTGTTAAGTGGCTTTGCCACATTATCTGATTCTGGTGGCTCTGCCACAATATCTGTATCTGGTGACTCTGTCACAATATCTGTTCTAGCCATGCTGCAAATTTTGTGGTGTGTAGCAGATGGGTGGGTCGAGTTGTCTCCCCACATGGTTGTAAGGTTGGTAGGGGGTGTATACAGCTGGATTGTGTTGGGATTGCATTCACATTCTGATTCTGATTCTATTACTTGATACTGATTTTGATTCTGTCACCTAATATTGATTCTGATTCTGATTCTGTCACCTGATTCTGATTTTGATTCTCATTTTGATTCTAGTTCTGATAATTTTTCTTATTCTGTAATGGGCTAAGACCCATCTGGTACTGTCTGTTTTAATGGGCTAAGGCCCAATTGATACTGAAACTATAAATAGGACTAGGGCCAGACTTTTAATTCTTTTATATGACTGACTGTTCCTTTTATATAGTAGGGGATCTCACACTGATTTTTTGTAAACTCACCCCGTTTATTAACCTTTTAGGTAATTTCCAGCCTTAGATGGATCGGAGCTGCGAGGGGCTCAGAGGAAGCCATACACACTGTTTATGTTACAGTTTTGATTATTACTTTTAAATGTTTTTATGTCGGTTGTAGTAAAGCCATTGTAATTTTCTGGATTTCAAATTTGGAATTTTATTTATTATTCTTATAATTACTAGTATTAGAACACGGTTTTCTAAAGCAACTACTGTTGTTCAAAACATCACGTATCCACAATTGTTTCTAAATTAAGCTTCCGTGACTGCCAAGATTTTTACAAAGTTGTTAAGAATTTTATTCAACTGAGGTTTTCCAACAAGGTTTAAAAAGGGTATAAGTTTTTAATTTTAAGAAGAGTTTTTAATGGAAACATGGTTTTCGAAAAACACTTCAATGTGACACGCCAGATTCGAGCCAAACTTCCAGGCCAGGTTTGGGGTGTTACACCAATAAAAATCCCAAATTAAAAATAAAAACCCAAAAGGCCTTATTAAAATAAAAACACTCCAACTAATAATACTTTTAATTAAAATCATATGCGAAAATAATAGCTGTTGTGTGGCCACCTTTGAGTCCCCCGCTGCACTGATCCACCTAAGTCTGGGGATTACCTGCGCAGATAAACATATGGGTGAGTTTATGAAAACTTAGTGTGTAATCCCAAATCAAACAACCATACAATGAGCAAATACAGTCTGGGCCTAAGCCCATTTCAGTAATGGTTCAGTTTTAGTTAGGGCCTTAGCCCATTACAGTATCAGTATCAGTTTGGGCTTGAGCCCATCTCAGTGACAGTAACAGTACAAATATGCAATCAAGAAATCCTACCCAACCAACCTCTACACTCCATCTCCGTCCAACCCTACACTCCATGTGGGGATATAATCAACCCACCCATCCCTACACTCCAAGTAGTACCAGTTGCGGCACTTAACAGTATTTACGGCAAAGCTGCCACTGCAGTACACTTCCTCCAATCAGTATAAACCCATCACCATGCAATGCATCATGCAATCATGTCATGTCATATCATAGAATCATACATGTATCCATTACAGTTTAAATAGCATGCTAAAATACGATCATACATGTACATATATATATACATCACATAGGGGAAAAATAGTCATCTTATCATATAAGGGCAAAATAGTCATTTTATCATATATAGGGGGTCTGGGTAAACTTACCGACCCAATAGTAGGTCCATAGTAGTCTCAGGCGACCTGTGCAACCTTAACAGTCAAATAGTGAAAATGGGCCCAAGGCACATATTGCGAGCCAACGTAGCACCACACGCCCGTGTGGCCTACATAGCCCAGAAATGGCCTTGGCCATGTGGATTACACAGCCTGACCCAATTATTTCCACACGTCCGTGTGGTTCACCCATGTGGGGCCTACATGCCCGTGAGGCCCACACGACCCAATTCGCCCCAATACGGCCTCAGCCCATGAAATCATTCATGATAGACTCGTCGATCATTCGTCCATGTTTAGTCACACGGGCTATCGCATAGGTAGCTGCACGCTCGTGTGGTGTTGACTAATCGTACTTTTCAGCTTTTTGCCTATTTATGATTTCAGAGTTGTGTTTACACACCTGTGTTGACTATGGCTTGTAAGCACTTCAGAAGAATCTCGAACCTAAAAATTGATCAATACATACCCCATTAATCAACTTAATGGTTCAAATAAAACCAACCCAACAACTTTACTCAATTTACGAGCGATCGAAACATACCCCTAACGCCTCAACTATGTTTCCTTACAAAAAGGTATGGGAAGGGTCTCAATCCACACAATTTGCTGCTGAAAATAAAGCGTAGTCACTAACGGAAATACAAGAAATAAAAGGAAACTGTTTATCACCAAGAAAAGACTACCCCAAATCATTATAACCTACCTTTCACTTACCGACGTATAGCCAGTAGAGGAGGAACACACTCATTGTCTTGAACAATTGAAAAGGATGCACTAAGATGAGAAGGATTCAATGGCCAAATCGGCAGCACCAGATAAAAGGAAGAAAAGAACAGTAGGGATAAAGGAAAGCGTCAGAAAGGGGAAAGTATAAAGTCGTAAGGGGACAGAAGTAAAGCAGAGACTTACCTATCAATATTTAGCCAAGGAAAGGGAATTGGCTAACAAGGAAAAGATAGTCGAAAGGGAGAACAAAGTAAAAAAGCAGAGAAAGAAAAATACCTGAACGAACCCCAACACTATTCAGCCTCCAAGAAGCGAAAAGAGCCAAAAATGTTGATAGAAACCAAAAGTGAAGAGAGAAACCAACCCAAAACAGAAACCCCCAAAGTCAAGAGTTCAAATTCGGCATTACTCTCCCACTCCTTTCAAAATCCCACAATTTCCTCCCCAAATCACTCAAAATCGACCACTCTTCCCTCAACCACCTAATTCAAATTCCACTACAACTCTTCAGTATTTCGGGTTGACTGAAACTCCCCCATGGCCTTAGCAGCAAAATAAAACACACCATTGCTCTAAGCAGGACTCGAACCTCAGACCTCAGGTAACAACAATACGCCACTTATCCCCTAAACCAGCAGGCCCTTTTTGACATAAAATACCCACATTTATTTAAAAGCCTACAAACTAGAGATAGGGTTTATCCATATTAAAACAAAACTTTTGCACAAGCTAAGGCTTGAACCCAAGACTTCCCAGACACTCCCAAAACACATAACCACTGAAGCAAATATACACTTGTGTCACTTTCTTGCATAACTAGACATTTATGTGCAGTCTCCTAACTCTTCCCATGCTCAAGACCTAATACTTCTAGGTCCAAATTCGGGGTATTACATCCTCATCAATGACATACTTGTTTCATGTCTCACTACTTTACCCAGTGAACACTTGGAATACTATCGGATACACGAAAAGTTTGCACATAAGTTCCACATACGTAGCCAATGCTACCTCATATCCCATATCACAAATTGCTCGCTCTCGAGCTAATAACGGGCCTACTCATACAAGCTGACATTCAGGACTCAAACATAAACATTCATACAAGATCGGGCCATAAAATTTTGCCCAAATTAAAACCATTTATACAAAAGCATAATGTCCTAAATACATGCCTACGAGACCCAAAATGTACATTGGGGGTGGTTAGGGACTAAACAGTGAACTTTCAAAACTTTTACAACACTTAGAAAAAATTTCTTAATTTGGAGGGTTACACACCCGTGTGGGTAGGCCGTGTGGTCACACACGCCCGTGTGGCTCGGGACACGCTCGTGTAACTCTCTATTTATGACATCATCAACAAAATAGGGTCACATGGACAAGTCACACGCCCGTGTGCCTAGGCCGTGTGGCAAATTAAATTCCAAAAATCAAATGCAGAATACACACGGTCAGGGCACACACCCATGTCCTGAAGCCGTATCCTTCACACGGCTGAGACACACGGCCGTGTCTCTGCCCATGTGTGTACTACTAGCATTCTATTTTACCTAATTAGGGTACAATGGACACACGGCTGGATCACACATCTTTGGGGTCGACCGTGTGTAAACACATGCCCGTGTGTCTACTCGTGTGGACAACTTTGAGGCTATTTTCCAAGCCTTCTGTTACCCTCAATAACACATGTACACTTACGCATCTCAATGACATCCTACATGGCATAAATGAGCACTTACACATTCATAAACATGGCTCATGCATGAAAATACTTAACAATTTATAATTGCTTAAGACTTCATATTTTATTTAGACCAAGCTTACCAAATCATATGCAATACGTGGCATCAATTTACATCCCTTTCATAGATTCATGCCTTAGATGTTATTATTCCATTTACTCTCAATTCCATCATCAAACATCCATGATCATATCAACAACTCATCCATACCAAATGATTTTAACCACAACATGAATGACCTTAGCATATGCATGCATATATGAATAGTATTACATCCTACAATTAATATGAGCCATATCTCATGGCCATATACAAAATGAATCACCAAATCATGATAAGCCAACACACTTGGCCAAATTAATAGGACACATAAACAAAAAGACCAAGTCCCTATACATGCCATACTTAAAATGTTGAGTCTAACTATACCCAATTTTCCAATTGATAGTGTGATCGAGCCTTCGATGTCCTTCGATCCCCGAGCTAGCTTAGCGATACTATAAGAAAATGGAAAAGAGAGGGGAGTAAGCATAAAGCTTTGTAAGTTCACATGCAAATAAGTAGCAACATAAGCATGAATATTATACAATTAATATAACATAAGTTACATATATGTTTTCATAATTTCATAGGCATAACTTATTCATTTTCAATCGTACCAAAAGTTTATCACATACAAAGCTCATTCTTATGAGCTTTTTGAACATACCTGTACCAACTCATAACACATTCTCATATTTCCTCATCACTAACTTACTTGTTGCATGTCTCACTGATTTACCCGTTGAAGTCTTGGAATACTAGCAGATACACAAAAAGTTTGCATATAAGTGCCACATATGTAGCCAATGCTACCTCATATATCATATCACACATTGCTCGCTCTTGAGCTAACCATGAGCCTACTCACACAAGCTAATAGTTAGGACATAACTACACGACTGCTCACACAAGCTATCAGGTACCCGCAACACATGCCGGGCTACCCAGCCACCAGTAGGGCGTACCTGACTAGCACCCAGATTCACATAGTCACATATACACATAATCTCATGAGCTCACGATCTCATAGTTCCTAGTGACATGTCACTTGTATACTAATCTATTCCTAAGGTTCAAACCAGATTTTATTGATGTCACATATTCGTCAAACTCGCTCACAATGTCATGCTCATAGACTATAACATCGTTCATACACTCGTCATAACAATTAAACATCTAGACTCATGCATTAATAAAACATTAAAACATGATATAACATTGCATTATTTACACATGAACTTAGCTCGGTACCAAAAAATGGCTAACTATTCTATTTAGTCCACAACCTTGTTCTTTCCTTTGTTTAGGTCTGGACTCCATTTTTCTTGATCTATAATAGAAAATTTCACTTATTTAATTATCACATTGTTCAAAACAGTCAATAAATCATACTTTGGAAAATTATAATTTTGCCCCTAAACTTTTACATATTTACAAATCAGTCCCTAGGCTCGTAAAATGAAATGTACTCATTTTCTTTGTTACCCAAGCCTAACCGAGCTTATAACATCCTCATAACAACCCATTTTTTCATCAAACATCTTACTACTCATTTTTCAAACTTTACAAATAAGTCCTTTTTAGGTGTTTTCATGAAAAACCACTTAGTAAAAGATGTTTATCATACATTAAACTTTCATATTCCTCCATTAAACATCAAAATACATGCATGTCACACATGGGTCAATTTTTAAACATGAACCCTAACTGAAAATAAGGCTAGAAATAGGTAGATCATGTTTCAATGACCTCAAAAACGTAGAAAATGTTAAAAACGGGGGTAGGGTGTACTTACAATCGAGCTTGAAAGTCAAAGAAAAACCTCTAGCTATGGCTCTTCGGCACACACTTGATGAAGATGAGAAAATTTTGCTTCATTTTTCCCTTTTTATTCTTTTATTAACCAAATGACCAAAACGCCTTTTAATGCCTTTCTTCCAAATTTTCCTAACTATGTCCATTTTTTCCCATAAAAATAAAAATTGGATAAATTGATATTTAAGGACCTCTAATTAATAATCTATGGAAATTTCATGCTTAAAGCTTCTAGAACTCACATTTTGAAACCGTTGCAAATTAGTCCCAAATGTCAAATTGGACACTTTATCAATAAAATTTATTCATGAAATTTTCACAAAAGCATGCAATCATATGATAGACTTCATAATAATCATAAAAGAATTATTTCTACTTTGGATTTGTGGTCTTGAAACCACTATTTCGACTTGGCCCCAATTCGAGATGTTGCACATGCACAACTACAGGGACATCAACCATAAAAAGAACCATCCTTGTAACGTCCCAAATTTTGGGCCTAGAAGTTATAAGTCTTGAGTGGGTGTAGTTAGTTGTAACACCCCAAATCTTAAAAACCCAATTAAAATTAGTTTCGTGTATTGTGGCGTAGATGTATGCCTAGCTTAGTGGTTTAGTGCTCAGGGAGTGTGTGGGGAGTCATGGGTTCAAGCCTTGGCTTGAGAAAAATTTGTGCTTCTACTTGCGTTAACCCTTGTCTCCCGCTAGTAGACTTTTAAATTATTGTGAGGGTTGTTTGACATAAAAAGCTTGCTAGTCAAGGCGTTATTGGCATGTTATTTGTTGCTAGAAGACTAGGGTTCGAGTCTTGCTGCGCGCAAGTGCATTTATTTTTGCAAGCAGTGGTGTGGGATGTTGTAGGGCAGTGGGATTCTATTGATTGGTCCGTTGAGTTGTTGAGTGAAGTAAGGGATCATGTTAGCCAAAATTGAAGAGAAGAAAGGGGATTGGATGGTGATCAGATTGAGGATGTAGTGGAGGGATTTTAGGAGAGGGATAAGGGGAGGAAATAGTGGAGATTGAGGTGTGGGGGTACTTATGCCGAATTTAAAGTCTTGTGAAGGAGGGAGTTAGTGTTGTTTGAGGATTCTAGATGCACTAGAGAATTTGGTTAGAGAGTAGTGTGTCTTTTCATTTCATCGGTTATCGATTGTTCCTCTTTTTACTTCTTTGCTCTCTCATTTTTATTGGCCGACTTTTGTTTAGAGTGACTTTCTTTGGTACTTTGTTTTGCTTTAGTTGTGCAACTTTATTTGGTTTCCTTTCAGTCAATTGTTTAGCCGACTCTTTCTTGCAATTGTTTTTGGTTAGGCCGATCCCTATCTATTCTCCCTTCTCTTGAGCTTTGACCGATTTCTCCACCACTCCCTCATTGTCACTTTTGGTTCTGGACTCTATCTTCTTCCTTCCACAATCGGTTGTACCATGGAACGAATACTTTATTTCCCCTTTTTTGTTCTTTTCTCTGTTTACTCGGGATCTTTCCCCTTTTCACTAGTGCATTGGTTGAATTTTTGTCTGGTAAGTCCCTGTATTGCCTCTACTCTTCAGCTTTTCTTCTCTTTTCTAGGCATGTCGAGTCTTAACATATTCCCTTGGGTATGGTGTTTTTGGGTTTTAAGTAACTTTTGAGAAGTGAAGGAGCCCTCTAGTGTTACAGAAGCGATCGGAGCCTTTCTCGCATTCTTGATCGGAGGTAATGTTATTCCTTGTCATTGATCCAAACTAAGATTATTCTGGCATGGGTTGGTATTGGCCGAATAGTGTAATAGCCCGATTTAGACCCTGATTGGAACGGTGGTTTCAGGACCACAAATTCGAGTCTGAAAAATATTTAAAAATTATTTACTGTGTTTATTTTGTGTGAATTTATTTCTGTGAAATTTTCGTGATTTAATTTTTTCGTTTAGGTATCTAATTAAATAAAATGACTTAATCGCGTAAAAGGGAATTTTGGTGGTTATTTCTAAAAGGGGACTTATTTTCTAATGGCTTTCTAAATTGGGGTATTTATGTTGTAAGTATTCCATTAACATACTGTTGGGACAGTAATGGACTTATATTATAAGATTTTATTATTATTTCATTAAGGTTATAAAAGTAATTTAGTAATAAATATATATTAGTTAAAACATAAGTTATCAAAATTCATTTTATATTGATGTGATCTTCTTGCCAAAAGTTAAAAGAAAGAAAAAGAAAGAAACAAAGCTAGGGTCTGGCATTTATTTAAGCTCAATCTAGGTTCGTTTTTGTTTTATTTTTTAATAATTTCTACATTTTTGAGATCATTTCTTCGAGCACTACAAAACCCATGCTTGAATTTTTTATTTTGGTGAATATTTTGAGTCATGTCATTGTTGAGAACTTGTGATTTTGTTGTTTGATGATGAAATATGAAAGATATATTTTAGATTAACATATTTTGTATTGGAGTTTTTGATGATTTTGAGTTATTAAGACTAAATTGCAAAAATAATAATTTGAGGGACTGAAATGTGAAATAAATAAAATATATGGATTGGTTTGAGTGTGGGTAAAATTTGGCTCAACATGGGTATGCTAAAATTTTGTGTATTTTGTGTTTTGTGCAATAGGGACTAAATTATAAAAATGGTAAATATTAGGAATAAAATGGTAAATTGTCTATTTAAGTGTTTTTGGACTAAATTGAATGAAAATATGTTTGAATATGCTTAATTTGAATATGTTCAGATCAAGAACCAAAGAAATCGGATTTGGATCGGGGGAAAATGAAAGTTGTCGACTAGTTGCCCTGTTTCGTTTTATAACGTCCGAGGTAAGTTTATAAGCAAATAGACATGTTTAATTGTAGTTAAATGCTAGAGTTACACATTGTTATGAAATGTATGAAATTATATTTGTTATGGCCGAATGTGAAAAGGGTTGGTAACTACATTTTCGAATTTGTTTCGACCGAGTTACGACTTTCGAAAGCCCCGTATGAACTTTAGGAATAGTTAGGATACATATGTCATGATATAGGATTTCAATATGTGTGTGCGAGTAAGATCATGTCATCGATATGTGGTTCCAATATGTGTTTAAGAGTAAGACCCTGTCTGGGACAGTGGCATGATATGTGACTACATGTAAGATCACGTTTGGGACGTTGGCATTGTACAACTTGTGTGATTATCTGAGTGCCCTATCCAATTCCGAATGGTTTATCAGGCAAAGGTATAATGAGTTCGAATGTGTAAAACGAGCTATATGTCATGTATGAATTAACTTGCCACCTACTTGAAAAAAAAGTAAGTAAAAACCTTGGCTATTTGTTATGAATCTTGTAAAGTGCAAATTAAGAAAATATGTGTATATGCTATGTGTATTTGGTTTTGTGAATGAGTAGTAAGCATGTTATGAATAGTTCTTATGTATATGTGTATAAATGATGAGATACTTATTTGGTTATATGGTTAACATATGTATATGAAATTATATTAAGACATATGAGTTTTCTATTTGTGTATGTGAACTAGGTATATAATGAATATTTTGCCTTGAATGTTAAATGATAATGTGTAAATTTTGGCTATATAAACATTCGGTCAACGTGATGATATAAATGGAAATAATTATATATGTTTATATATACTTAATAAGAATATAAATATATATATAGATGATTGGATCTAAATGTGAAATGATAAAATAACCTGGTTTAGTTTAGTTAATTTGATAATATCATTGGGTTATTTATTTACTTATGACTTACTAAGCTGTGATAGATTACTCTATGTGTTATGTTTACTCTGTTTTATAGATTTTGGAGTCAAGCTACAAGCTCAGGGACCGTCAGCCAAGTTCATCACACTATCTACTGTTTTGGTACCTTATAAGCTAATCTTAAATTATGGCATATATAGGCTGGCTTTGGGGTTAGTTATTTTGAAAATGTTTGTATATTAGCCATGCGAAAATGGCTTAACTTCCTTCCTTGATTTTGGTTTCGGTTTAGTTAAGGTTTAAGTCTATTTTGGTCAAGATGTCGTATGCTATGAACAATTATAAATTATGCTATATGATTTTATATTAAGATTGGTTTTTGGTTTTGTATGTGGCATGGTAATATTGGTCATAAATATGTTTGGTTGCTTTGGATGTGTTTCATACTAGTATGCAGCATATATGTGAAATTGATCACTATGTTTAGTTTTAATTTTACATGTCTTTGGTTAAAGTATTTTATTGAGCTTGATTGTTGGTAAAATGAAAATGGAGGGTTCGTATATGTATGTAATTTTAGGTAATCAGGTTCGGCTATGATAGAATAATAGCATAATATATATACTTTGTATATTAGTTAGTTCTTGATGGAAAATGTGTAATGTGATAATTAAAGTGATGGATGAATGTATGATAGTTTAAATTATTCGGTTGCTAAATGGTAAGTGTTGCTTGCATTGCATGATCATTTTGGTCGGTTGTTTTAGTATGTAATTAATGCTAAGTGTAGTTTTTATTTTGAAGTAAGTTGCACATTATATACATGAGCATTGTTAGTATGTTTAAGCCATATGTTTATTTGGATGTTAATTGAACTAAGGTAGGTCACGTGGTTGATGAATAGAACTCAAAGCATATGCATGGCTATATAGATTGTTAGTTAATTGTAAGTTATAAAATATGTATAAATGGGTTACTTATAACCGAATGCATGTTTGAAATTATGTTATGATGCAAACATGTGAATTTCACATAGAGAAACGCATTAATGCCACATGCATGGATAAAAGGGTTAGTAATGAAAATTTATTCCAATTGGTGTATGATTTGGTGTATACATATGACTTATATATAATAAAAAATAATATATCTATATAGGTCTAATATTCGATCAATGAAGTTAATGATGTGACATATGTTTTGTATATGCATAAGTTGTAATTTTGATCTGTAAAATGAAATGCATATTCGTCTGAACTGTAATATGTTCAGTAGCACCGTATAACCCCAATCTGGCAATGGATACGGGTTAGGGGTGTTACATTTTATTGGTATCAGAGCTATGGTTTAGTCCGTTATAGGAATAACGTAGCGTGTGTGAGTCTAGCTATACATGCCATATTATATACTGTGATAGTGTGATGACTTCTAACATTTGAAAATGTGTTTTCATTTAGTAAATGGATCTTGATAGAGCTGTAGCTGATGATGTCGAGAGTGTAGCATCTGCTCGTATGCAAGGGACAATGCGGGTTGATTCTCGACCGATTTCGAGTAACCAGGAAGGAGAGGCTAGACAAGCCTTTTATGAAATGATGAATGACTGGTTTACTCAATATATCTGGACTAACTTGGCTATAGAACAACCTCTACCCCCGACTAATCCATCTTTGATGTTTGCTGTACCTTAAGTAAGTGATCCACTGACATTGTTTAAGCCACCTATTGATAAAATCAGAAAACATGGGGCCAAAGAATTTAAAGTTGCTGCTAATGATGATGCTGAGCGGGCTGAGTTCTAGCTTGATAATACTATCCGTGTGTTTGATGAGCTGTCCTGTACCCCATATAAATGTTTGAAATATGCCATATCTTTGCTTCGAGACACAGCATATCACTGGTGGAATACCCTAGTATCAGTGGTTCCGAGAAAGTGGGTGACCTGGGAATTCTTTTTGACTGAGTTCTGTAAGAAATATATCAACCAAAGATTTATTGATCAGAAGCGAAAAGAATTTCTGAAGCTGAAATAGGGTGAGATGACCGTAACAGAGTATTAGTGGAAATTTGTGAGACTCAGTCAGTATGCCCGAGAGTGTGTTTCAACCGAACCTATAATGTGTAAAAGATTTGAAGATGGGCTAAATGAAGATATTAAACTGTTAGTTGACATACTTGAGATAAAAGAGTTTGTGGTACTTGTTGAGCGAGCATGCAAAGCTGAAGAGCTTGGGAAAGAGAAAAGAAAAGCTAATTTTGAAGCTAGAGACTCGTGTAAGAGATCATTCAGTAAGTCAGTTCAACCAACACTAAAGACGTTCTGAGATGATTTCAGTTGTTCTAGAGCCACTTTGGGTTACACTAGACAGGATCAGAAAAGACCACCTATGAGCTTGAGAGCTACCTCAGTAGCTAGTGTGGGGAATGTCAGATCAAATCAACCAGAGTGTAAACATTTTGGTAAACGACATCCCGGTAGTTACAGATTACATGATTGGGCCTATTTTAAATGTGGATCAACAGACCATTATATTTGAGATTGCCCAGGGTTAGCTGAAGAGAATCTAGTGTAGAACACAAAATCGGGTAATACTGCGGCTCGGGGGAGACCATCGAGAAATACGGGTAATGCGAGTTGCAGTCGAAAGGAATTAAAGATATAGCAAACAGATCTGAGGCTCGTGCACCTGCCAGAGCCTATGTTATACATGCATGCGAGGAGGCTTCATCCCCAGATGTCATTATTGGTACATTCACTCCCTATGATACTAATGTAATTGCATTGATTGATCCTAATTCAACTCATTCTTATGTCTGTGAGAATTTAGTATTCAGCAAGACTTTGCCAGTTGAGTCTATTGAGTTCGTGATTAGAGTGTCAAACCCCTTGGGCAGGTGTGTTATGGTTGACAAAGTGTGTAATAATTGTCCCTTGATGGTTCGAGATTCGTGCTTTCCAGCTGATTTAATGCTATTGCCATTTGATGAGTTCAACATAATTTTGGGTATGAACTGGTTGACTTTGCAGGATGCTATTGTAAATTGTAAAGGAAAGTCTATTGATTTACTGTGTCAAAATGATGAGATTATTTGATTGAATCTAATGTCCTGAATGGGTTACCGGCAGTAATCTCTTTGATGCTAGCTTAGAAATATGTGAGAAAAAGGTGTGAAGCTTTTTTTGCCTACGTGCTTGACAGTAAAGTGGCTGAAAGAAACATTGAATCAGTACCAGTTGTATGTGAGTATCCAGATGCATTTCTTGAAGAATTACCGGGTTTTCCACCTATTCGGGAGGTAGATTTTGGTATTGAGTTAATGCCTGGGACAACTCTGATATCCATAGCTCTGTATAGAATAGCACCAACAGAATTAAAAGAATTGAAGGCTTAGTTGCAAGAGTCGACCGATAGAGGTTTCGCGCGACCGAGTTTCTCTCTGTGGGGTGCACCAATACTGTTTGTGAAAAAGAAAGATGAAACAATGAGAATGTGCATTGATTATAGACAGCTCAACAAGGCGACTATAAAGAATAAATATCCGTTGTCACGGATTGATGATTTGTTTGATCAGCTGAAAGGGGCTACAGTGTTTTTGAAGATAGATTTGAGATCAGACTACTATCAGTTGCGAGTTAAAGACTCTGACATGCCAAAGACTTCTTTTCAAACGAGGTATAAACATTATGAATTTTTAGTTACGCTATTCGGACTCACTAATGCACCTGCTGTTTTCATGGATTTGATGAATCAGATCTTCAGACTGTATCTGGATCGGTTTATGGTTGTGTTTATAGATGACATTTTGATCTACTCTCGTGATAAAGTTGAACATGCCGAACATTTAAGACATGTGTTACAGACTTTGCAAGATAAGTAGTTATATGCAAAATTTAGTAAATGTGAATTCTGGTTAAGTGAAGTCTGTTTTCTGGGTCATGTGGTATCAGCATCGGGTATTTGGGTTGATCTAAGCAAAATTTCAGCTATTCTCTATTGGAAACCTCCCGAGAAATGTTTCTAAAGTCCAAATTTTTCTAGGGCTTACTGGTTATTATAAACGGTTCGTGAAAGGTTTCTCTGTGATTACAGCCCTGATGATAAAGCTATTACAAAAAGAAGTTAAGTTCGAATGGTCAGAGAAGTGTCAGAAAAGCTTTAACCAGTTGAAAGCCCTTTTGACAGAAGCTCTAGTGCTAGTTCAGCCAGAATCAGGTAAAGAATTTGTTATTTATAGTAATGCATCTTTAAATGGTTTGGGCTATGTTTTGATGCAGGAAGGCAGAGTTATAGCTTATGCCTAAAGACAGTGAAAGCCACATGAAAGGAACTATCCAACACACGACTTAGAATTAGCAGCTATTGTGTTCGCATTGAAAATATGGCGCCACTATCTATTTGGTGAAAAATGTCATGTTTATTCTGATCACAAAAGTTTGAAATACTTGATGACTCAGAAAGGTCTGAATTTGAGACAACGTTGATGGTTAGAATTTCTAAAAGACTATGAGCTTGTGATTGACTATCACTCGGAAAAGGCTAATGTGGTTGCTGATGCTTTAAGCCGAAAATCACTGTTTGCTTTATGTACAATGAATGCGCATATGGCCATGTCTAATGATGGTTTGATAGTAGATGAATTGAAAGCTAGAACGTTATTTGTTCAACAAATTTATGATGCCTAGAAGGTTGATAATGAATTATTAGCAAAATGAGCTCAGTGTGATACAGATGCTAATTCAGAATTTAGAGTTGATGCTGAGGGTTGTTTGAGGTTCAGAAATTGGATATGTGTCCCGAGAAATTCAGAGTTGATTCAGATGATTTTGAATGAAGCTCACAACAGACGGTTATCTGTTCACCCAGGTAGTACGAAAATGTATAATGATATGAAACAACTTTATTGGTGGCATGGTATCAAACGAGACATTTCTGACTTTGTTTCAAAATGTTTAATCTGTCAACAAGTAAAAGTCGAGCATCAGGTACCTTCTGGATTGCTTCAGCCGATTATGATACCAGAGCGGAAGTGGGACAGAGTTACTATGGATTTTGTATTTTGTTTACCATTGACACCGAGCAAGAAAGATGCAATCTGGGTTATTGTGGATAGATTAACTAAGTCAGCTTATTTTCTTCCGATACGTACAGACTACTCACTTAATAAGCTGGTTGAATTGTATGTTTCTCAGATTGTGAGATTACATGGTGTGCCTATATCTATTGGTTCGGATAGAGATTCGAGATCTACATCGCGGTTTTGGAAGAAACTGAAAGATGCGCTAGGTACAAAATTACATTTCAGTACTGCTTTCCATCTGCAAATAGATGGCCAGTCTGAGCGAATCATTCAGATACTTGAGGATATGTTGAGATGTTGCATTCTCAAGTTCAAACATACGTGGGAATGATACCTACCTCTGATTGAATTTGTGTATAATAACAGTTTTCAATCGAGTATCCAAATGGCACCTTATAAGGCTTTGTACGGTCGTAAATGTCGTACACCATTGTATTGGACTGACCTCAGTGAAAATAAGATACACAAGGTTGACTTAATCAGAGAAACTGAGTAGAAAGTGAAAGTGATCTGTGAAAGTCTAAAAGCAACATCAGATCATCAAAAATCATATGCCAACTTGAAACGTAATGATATAGAGTTTCAGATCGGAGATAAAGTCTTCTTGAAAGTCTCACCGTGGAAGAAAATACTTAGATTTGGTCGTAAAGGCAAATTAAGTCCGAGATGCGTATGAGATTGTAAAGTGTATCGAGCCAGTTGCTTACAGACTACTGTTACCACCTAAGTTAGAAAAGATCCATAATGTATTCCATGTTTCGATGCTTCATAGGATCTGACCCTTCACATGTGATTAGTCTATCTGAGACTGAGATTAAACCCGATATGACGTACGAAGAAGAACCGATTCGTATTCTGGCTCAAGAGATTAAAGAGTTGCGAAATAAGAAAATTTCGTTAGTTAAAGTACTATGGCATAAACATAGAGTTGAGGAAGCAATGTGGAAGCCAAAGGATGCAATGAGAGAACGTTATCCGAACCTATTCACAGGTAAGATTTTCGAGGACGAAAATGCCTAAAGGGGAGAGTTGTAATAGCCCGATTTAGACCCTAATTAGAATGATGGTTTCAGGACCACGAATCCAAGTTAGAAAAATATTTAAAAATTATTTACTGTGTTTATTTTGTGAGAATTTACATTTGTGAAATTTTCATGATTCAATTTTGTCATTTAGGTATCTGATTAAATAAAAGGACATAATCACGTAAAAGGAAAATTTGGTGGTTATTTCTAAAAGGGGATTTATTTGCTAATGGCTTTCTAAATTAGGGTATCTATGTTGTAAATATTCCATTAACATATTGTTGGGACAGTAATGGACTTATATTATAAGATTTTATTATTATTTCAATAAGGTTATAAAAGTAATTTAGTAATAAATATATATTAGTTAAAACATAAGTTATCAAAATTCATTTTATATCCATTTGTTCTTCTTGCCATAAGTTAAAAAAAAAAAGAAAAAGAAAGAAACAAAGCTAGGGTTCGATATTTATTCAAGCTCAATCAGGGTTCGTTTTTGTTCGGTTTTTGATAATTTCTACTTTTTTGAGATCGTTGCTTCGAGTACTACAAAACCCATGCTTGAATTTTTTATTTTGGTGAATATTTTAAGTTATGCCATTGTTGAGAACTTTTGAGTTTTGTTGGTTGATGATGAAATATGAAAGATATGTTTTAGATTAACATATTTTGTGTTGGAGTTTTTGATGATTTTGAGTTATTAGGACTAAATTGCAAAAGTAATAATTTGAGGGACTAAAATGTGAAATAAATGAAATATATGGATTGGTTTGAGGGTGGGTAAAATTTGGCGCATCATGGGTATGCTGAAATTTTGTGTATTTTGTGTTTTGTGCAATAGGGACTAAATTGAAAAAAAGGTAAATGTCAGGGGTAAAATGGTAATTTTCCCATTTATGTGTTTTTGGACTAAATTAAAATATGTTTGAATGAGCTTAATTTGAATATGTTTAGATCAAGAACCACAGAAATTTGGATTTGGATCGGGGGAAACGAAAGTTGTCGACTAGCTGCCCTGTTCCGTTTTATAACATCCGAGGTAAGTTTATAAGCAAATAGACGTGTTTAATTGTAGTTAAATGCTAGAGTTACACACTTTTATGAAATGTATGAATTTATATTTGTTATGGTCGAATGTGAAAAGGATTGGTTACTACATTTTTGAATTTGTTTCGACCGAGTTACGACTTTTAAAAGCCCTGTATGAACCTTAGGAATAGTTAGGATACATATGTCCTGATATAGGATTCTGATATGTGTGTGCGAGTAAGACCATGGCATCGATATGTCATTCCGATATGTGTTTACGAGTAAGACCCTATTTGGGACATGGCATCGATATGTGACTACATGTAAGACCACGTCTGAGACGTTAGCATTGTACGACTTGTGTGATTATCCGAGTGTACTATCCAATTCCAAATGGTTCATCGGGCAAAGGTGTAATGAGTTCGAATGAATTAACTTGCCACCTAATTGAAACAAAAGTAAGTAAAAACCTTGGCTATTTGTTATGAATCTTGTAAAGTGCAAATTAAGAAAATATGTGTATATGATATGTGTATTTGGTTTTGTGAATGAGTAGTACGCATGTTATGAATAGTTCTTATGTATATGTGAATAAATGATCAGATACCTATTTGGTTATATGGTTAACATATGTATATGAAATTCTATTAAGACATATGAGTTTTGTATTTGTGTATGTGAACTAGGTATATAATGAATATTCTGCCTTAAAGTTTAAATGATAATATGTAAATTTTGGCTATATAAACATTCGGTCAAGGTGATGATATAAATGGAAATAATTATATATGTTTATATATACTTAATATGAATATATATATATATAGATGATTGGATCTAAATGTGAAATGATAAAATAATTTGGTTTAGTTTAGTTAATTTGATAATATCATTGGGTTATTTATTTGCTTATGACTTACTAAGTTGTGATAGCTTACTCTATGTGTTATGTTTACTCTGTTTTATAGATTTTTGAGTCAAGCTACAAGCTCAGGGACCATCAGCCAAGTTCATCACACTATCTACTATTTTGGTACCTTATAAGCTAATCCTAAATTATGGCATGTATAGGCTAGCTTTGGGGTTAGTTGTTTTGAAAATGTTTTTATATTAGCCATGCAAAAATGGTTTAACTACCTTGCTTGATTTTGGTTTTGGTTTAGTTAAGGTTTAAGTCGATTTTGGTCAAGATGTCGTATGCCATGAACAATTATAAATTATGCTATGTGATTTTATATTAAGATTGGTTTTTGGTTTTGTATGTGGCATGGTAAAATTGGTCATAAATATGTTTGGTTGTTTTGGATGTGTTTCATACTAGTATACAGCATATTTGTGTATTTGATCACTATGTTTAGTCTTAATTTTGCATGTCTTTGGTTAAAGCATTTTATTGTGCTTGATTGTTGGTAAAATGATAATGGAATCTTCGTATATGTATGTAATTTTAGGTAATAAGGTTTGGCTATGATAGAATAATAGCATAATATATATACTTGGTATATTAGTTAGTTTTTGATGGAAAATGTGTAATGTGATAATTAAAGTGATGGATGAATGTATGCTAGTTTAAATTATTTTGTTGCTAAATGGTAAGTGTTGCATGATCACTTTGGTTGGTTGTTTTAGTATGTAATTAATGCTAAGTGTAGTCTTTATTTTGGAGTAAGTTGCGCATTATATACATGAGCATTGTTAGTATGTTTATGCCATATGTTTATTTGGATGTTCATTGAACTAAGGTAGGTCACGTGGTTGATGAATAGAAATCAAAGCATATGCATGGCTATATAGATTGTTAGTTAATTGTAAGTTAGAAAATATGTATAAATGGGTTACTTATAACCAAATGCATGTTTTAAATTATGTTATGATGCAAACATGTGAATTTCACACAGACAAACACATTAATGCCACTTGCATGGATAAAAGGGTTAGTAATGAAAATTTATTCCAATTGATATATGATTTGGTGTATACATATGACTTATATATAATAAAAAAATAATATATATATAGGTCTAATATTCGGTCAATGAAGTTAATGATGTGACATATGTTTTATATATGCATAAGTTGTAATTTCGATCTGTAGAATGAAATGCATATTTTTCTGAACTGTAATATGATCGGTAGCACCGTATAACCCCAATCCGGTAATGGATACATGTTAGGGGTGTTACAGATAGTCTCTCCCTTTTTTTTGGGGTTGTGTTCCTTTAGACTAATATACATTGAATCAACCCATTTGTATGGGAAAACACAAGTAATAGTATCAGTTTTTGTGCAGATAGTTAGCAGGGAGTCTTTTGTCAACTTTTGCCAGCGATCTAAACGGACTAAGGCTACGCTTGCTCAAGCAAGGCGATAGTAAGTGATCTTTGTACAAGTTCGGTTAGAGTATCTTTCAACTCGTGAGTTAGGTGTCAAATCTTTTATTTAAATAGGTTGGAGTACGTAGAGATTGGTATTCTCTCACCAACCGGTGTTTAATCACACTACAAACACTATTAAACGAAAAAAGCCAAAAAATCAGTGAGTGCACCGTCGACTCCACACGGGCACGTGGCTGCCCATGTGGCAGGCCTAGTAGCAAAACGAGGCCGTGTTGTTGATGAAATGGCCATGAGCGATTTCATGGGCTGAAATGGTATTGGGCCATTCTGGGTCGAATTGGGCCATGTCGGCCCAAAGGGCTTGTGGGCCTCATGTGGAGAAATTGTGCAAAGTGTGGTAAATTGTGGGCCAGGTTGTGTGAACCACACAGCTGAGGCAATTTTTGGGCTATGTGGGCCATACGAGGTGTGGGCCCATATGGGCTCGTAAAATGGGCTATAGGCCCATTAGCACTGATTGATTGTTAAGGTTGCACGAGTCACTCAAGACGACTGTGGACCTACTGCTGGGTCGGTAAGTATACTTATACCCTATACTAATGAAATGACCATTATACTTCTATAAGGTAAATCGACTAAAATACCCCTATATTATGTATGACTATTTTTGAGCATGACATTTGTGCGTACACGTATGATATTATGTTGCATTACATGGGGCGGGATATATGATTCTGGAGGAAATATACTGAAAGGCTATAAGCTTATTACTGGCAGCTCTGCTGCAAATACTGTTTTAGTGTCGTAACCGATACGACTTCGTGTGTAGGGTTGGGTGGGTCAATTTTATCCCTACATAGTGTATAGGGTTGGTACGAAGATGGTGTGAAGAGGATGGATTGGGTAGGATTTTCTGATTGCATACTGTACTGATTCTGTAATAGGGTTAGGCCCACTAATACTGTTACTGGATTGGGCTTAGGCCTACACTGTTTCTAATTCTAAAATGGGCTATAGCCCTAATTGAAACTAAAGGGCTTAGGCCCAAATTGTGTTTACTCTGGTTGTTGCTTATATTGGATTACACATTTAGTTTTTGTAAACTCACCCATCTGTTTTAATTGTTCAGGTAATCCCCAAACTTAGGCGGTTCGATACGACGGAGGACTCAGTGGTGGCCACTCGACTTAGTAATTTTTAATATTATAATTTAAGTTATTTTGGGAAATTTTATGTAATAAGGTCGCTTTAAGTTTATTTTTAATTTTATTGGTTTATACCCATTAGCAGTAGGTCTCTAGTTTTCAAAAGATAAATGATTTTCAACTGTCACGCTTACGCAACTTGAGAAAGCTTTCGCAACAAACACTATTTTTCTCAAAAAAGGGTAATCACAATCTAAAAATACTTACGTTTACTTAACCAACCGGAGTTTTAACAATGAACAAGATATTAACAATGAACAAGATATCTTGACTTGTCAAAATCATAACGAGGTTTTATCATAAAATAGACTCTTCAAACAGAACGATGCTTTTCAAACACACTCCAATGTGACATCACAGATTCGGCCATAACGTCTAGGCTGGGTTTGGGGTGTTACATTTAGTGGTATCAGAGCAAAGTTGTAAAACTCGACTGTGACTTTTGGGCTTTTGTAAGAATGTGAAAATTTTAATGAAATTGTTTTAAATGGTTTAAAGTGATGGGAATAATTTGAAAATATTTTACTGAAGAAGTGGTACACCGAGTCTCCGCACCGATTCTGTAAGTCTTCTGATTGTTTACACGGGAAGGATTATATTAAATGGTATTACTGAGACTACTTTAGGTGGTAAAACTGTACTAAAACTCACTAGTTAGAGTAGACTTCAAACCGTAGCAAGATTACAAACTGCGAAAACAAACTCTAAGATAATATTTTTCATAAAATATCTATAATAATCACCGAAAAAATAAACTAACTGGCATAAAACTATTAATACAGATAAAAGCGCAATTGGACAATGAGCACTAGGGTATTCGTGGTCGAGGTCACGGCAGAGGCCGTGGAAGTGCTAAGGCTGGGTCTTTGTCTTCTGGACACCAGCATAATGAAGAAGCTAGGGAGGCACCAGTTTCACCTATGACTAAGATAGGGTCTCAAAATAGAATGGTTGGGGACGACGCACTGTCCCAAGTGATGTTGAGTATCCTAGAAAAGGTCGATGGGCCAGTACTGGTTCTGTGAGCCGTGGGTCGGTTACGGAACGACTCAGGTCTAATGGGGCAGAGATATTCAAGGGTATTATTGGAGTTGCCCCTAATGTGGCTGAATATTGGACTAAGGCCACAGAAAGGATTACGGATGACCTTGACTGCACCCCTGATCAGAAGCTAAAAGGTGCAGTGTCATTGTTAAGAGATGAGGTTTATCAGTGGTGGCTTACCGTCAAAGAGGGCACTCAATCCGATCGATTGACTTGGTAGTTTTTCAAGGCTACTTTCCAGGCTAAATATGTGGGTGCCAGCTATAGGGATGCTTGTAGGAAGGAATTTCTGAATTTAACTCAGGGAGATAGGACAGTGGCTGAATACGAAGCTAAATTTTTGTGACTTAGCCATTATGCACGTGAGATGGTGGCAACTGAATATGAGCGTTGCGTTTATTTCGAAGACAGCCTTAAAGATAGTCTATGGGTTTTAATAGCTTTACAGAAGGAGCGAGATTTTGCTACTTTAGTAGATAAGGCGAAGATCGCTGAGGATGTGAAGTGCGCTAAGCATCAGAACCGCAAAAAGGAAAGGGGTAGGAACAAGAGGGATTCGGAGCCCTCGAGTTCATTACTGAGGCCTAAGGAAAAACCCAGAGTTGAGGGGCCGAACAGAGTTGAGGCCCTTGTTGCTGTTGCTTGACTGCAACCCTGTGCTGATTGTGGGAAACGCCATCAAGGTGAGTGTTAGAGAAGGATTGGGGCATGATTTAGGTGCGGATCTTTGGAGCACCATATCAAAGATTTTCCACGGAGGCCTGATCAAATGCAAGCTACTGGTATGGATACTCTTCAGCTGCTGAGAGGTGTTCAACAGCCACCAAGAGGCCGTGGTCAGGCTAGGGGTGGAAATGGTCTGGGCCGTGGTCATGGAGCGGAGGGCAGAGCTGCTGGCTATACTGAGGCAAGGTAGGCAGTACTGGTTTCTACTAAACCAACCGGAGTTTTAACAGTGAACAAGATATCTTGACTTGTCAAAATCATAACGAGGTTTTATCATAAAATAGACTCTTCAAATAGAACAACGCTTTTCAAACATGCTCCAATGTGACATCACAGATTCAGCCATAACGTCTAGGCCGAGTTTGGGGTGTTACAATCATAAATTAATGTGCAGGAGTCAGGTCTAAAGGCGCATCAGAGATCTACCTTTACCTTGACCTAGAGCTTGTGTTTTGATTGTCCTTCCCAATCCAGTAGCAATAACTACTTAAAAGATCATGAAATTTCCATTAAAATCCTTATTTACAAATAGTTTCCTAACCTTCAACTATATGTGACCCCAATGTAGGGCCTTGCACTCACACCTTACTATTTTTACATCTTTTAATATTCTTCCTCTTCAACAATCGTAACATACAGAGCTATACAACTTATTAGAAGGTTGAATCATCTATTGATTAATCAAAATCTTAGCTTTAGCTTAACGAAGAATAAGAGAACATTTACATTAGAAAGAAGGACTAGGACGTAGAGCGAAAAGAAAGATAACCTGGAATGCCCCCATTCACTATATATATACTTCGGGTCCCCTTTTGTGGATTTTGACAAGTGGAAATTCTTAATGAAATTATCCCATGATTTCACTATAAAACCCAGGGGAAAGATAAAAAAAATTGGTGAAGATCGACGTTAATGTTTGACCAGTCATGGGGAGGGTGAAATCAATTTAGTTGACTCACCACCAATCCTATTACAAGAACCCACTTGAACAGTACTCAAGAAAGCCGAGAGTACAATACCTTGGCAGTGACTCGCGTATGGCATGGTCTTAATGACAATTAAGTCTCCTACAACTTTATCCTACACTTGATAGGCTCTTCACGCTTAGCCAAAACACTAGGGCATACTCTTCCTTGAGCGTATTCTTTTCTTCACTTAAAGATACCTTGAAACTAAATCCTTAGATACTACCAACGGGTGGATACTTTAATGCTAGTATGCACCAATACTCTAACTTACCAGCAAGCCAGCAACGTGGTGGATCATACTACAGTAGTGCACCAAAATAATTAACTTGCATACCTCACTCGCCTTTTAGATCTGTTATTTTTTGGGGTGTGACAGTTTTGATTGCTAAATATCAGATTTACATGTATTTTTTCGTTCTATTCTAGAGCATCCTAAAGCTCTAGTTTAGTGGTCGAACTAGGTATAGGGTGTTACACATTAAATACAACTCGCACATGCTTTACTATACGAATATAGTTTCCTTACAACTACATTGTAACATCAACACACACAAATGTTTCACAATAAATGCAGCACGTATGCTACAATGCTAGCTCGAACATAAAACTTTACATAATCAGTACACACATACTTTGCATTCACAATTCACACATAGAACTTTGCATAATTAGTATGCACATTTACATTCATAGTTCATGGACCCTTCCTTGTGCTAGCTTCTGATCCTTTCATTGCTCTGAATAGCCCATATGTCATATATATCAACCTACCTCCACAAATCTTCCATGTTAATTTGAACACATTTGTGTCCCCCCTCTACCGTGCAAGGCCGAGGTCTTTTGCCAATCTCAATTTTTATTTATATGCCTTACTAGAGGCAAAACACATATAATTTTTCTACATCCGGTTCTACTATCAAAAACACACTTCCATGGTCACCTCTAATTCCCTCATTTTCTTCATTATTGATACTAAACTAGTTTATGGAAATATGCTTCACACATATTTAAGCAACACCAAATTAGTAAACTAAAAGACATAGCCAACCTTTACCGGGCCAGACAACAAATTTAAACAATTAATTACTTGAAAAGTACAAGATTTAGGGGAACTCACAAAAGTTTCTAGAAATTCTTCTCTCTACTCTATGAGTTCATTACCTTTTCTACTAGGGCTTTCTCCCACTTCCTTAAGCAAACACATTCAATACCACAGTTACCAAAAAAATTAGGTACAACAACAACCAAGTCCTTAACGAAAATTGAGAAATCTAACGATTATACCAACATGCAACAATTGTAAATGAGATTCCTCCTCTCACCCATACTTTCAATTAAGTCTTATATAAACAATTCATAAAAATTTCTGAAATTATGGTTAAATAAGTCAAGAAAGTTACCGACAACTGTTTGAAAAAGAACAACTTCTTGACTTATTTAACCATGATGTTCTCCTACAAACAGTTAGAGTTATAATCTCTAATTTCTCAATGAAGCTACAAAGGAAAGAAACATGAAAGGAAAATGAAATTCAAGTCTTCCCCCTTTGTTTCCTCTCCCCCGCCCTTCTACACTATTTTTAGAATAATTTAAAATTAGAATAATTTAACCAGCCAATGCCCTTGGCCAGCCACTAATAACAAGACATGCATATATAGTTTCCCTATCCATAAACTATCCCATAAGCCAATAGGTGCCATACACAATGACATGTTTCCCTTCCCCAAGTTTAACATGTTCCCTGATATGTGTCATACACACCAGGGGTGTCAAAGTAACTAACGAGATCATTGACTAAAGAGCTTGTGAAGCGGCAAACTTGCTATGTGACAAGCTTACAAACTAGCGAGCTCGTAAGGCAACAGAGATAGCTTGCCCCATATGAGGTAGAGGCTCACGAAAAGTGAAGACAACATAAAAAATACTCACGAGGGGATGCTCAAAGATAAAAACCAATCTAGTTCTCGCAAATTAGATGAGCTCATACAAGTTCCTTACTATTTTCACTTGTCAACATTCCAACATACATATCCAAAAAATTTGGGGTGTGATAATTTTCCCATTTTTTTTATTAGACTAAGGACATGTTTATGTTCATTTACTAATATAAGCTACCTTTCCATATTACAATCCAACCACATAATATAGCTTAGTATTAGTACAAAAATTAGACAACCAATGGGAAACGTTTTCTTCTATTTTTCTTTGCGTGCAAAAAGCCATATGAGGACAATACAAAGTATATTAATGTAATCAATGTGTAACAGCCCAATTTTTAGTAGTGTCGAAAACAGTGAATTCGGGACCACAACTCTGATGTAACTGTTTGTAAGTATTATTTATTTAATATTTACGAGGTCATTGTGGTTGTATTAAAATTTGGTTATAATATTTTAACGTTTAGTTAATTTAGTAAAAAGGACTAAATCATAAAAACTGCAAAGTTAATCACTATTAGCTTATATGGGTTAAATGGCTATAAAACCATGATTTGAAGGCTTAAAAAGGTAAATAAACCTTAAATGGTTATAGTGATCAGTTAAATGGTCAATATTGGGTATTATATATGTTATAATTATATTATTATTAATAAAATAAGAAAGTTAAAGTAAAAAGAAAATAAAATAAAGCACTTTACCTTGTTTTTATCATTCATCTTCTCCTTGTCGCACATCTCCATGAAAGCCTAAAGAACTTTTGGCCAAGCATATTTGGGGTTGCATGGTAGGTATTTTGTAATATCCATAAATTGGGTCTAGTAGTTTTGAGTGTGAAACTAGGAATTTTTGGGGTTTGTAGTAATTTTTAAATTTAATTTAGGAGGTTAATTTCATCTAAAATTGATTAAACAATAATCTGGAAAAATAAAAATATTTTTGGAAAATTAAGTTTAAAGATTTTAAATAATTATAAGTGAAAATAATTAATTTGGGTCGAAAAAATTTTTAAAATAATTTTTATTGGGGGTTAATTTTAGTTAAATTTAAATATTAATTAAATTGGGTTTAATTATAAATCAAGGGAAATTTTAGATTATTTATTTTTCAAATCAACCTTAAAATTCAGAATTTTGGAGGGAAATGATTAAATGTAACACCCCTTACTCGTGTCCGAGGCCGGGACAGGATACGAGGCATTAATAGACTTAAACATTCACAATCACAGAAAATCGGGCCATAAAATTTCATTCAAATAAAAAACATTCATGCATATGTGTAATGTCCCTTAAACGGGCTTACGAGGCTCTAAACACGCATTAGAGATGACTGGGGATTAAACTGAAAACTTTGAAAACTTTTGGGAAAACTTAGAAAATTTCATCATGAAACAGGGTCACACGCCCGTGTGGGTAGGCTTGTGATCACACACGCCAATGTGGGTTAAGCGGTGTGGTCACACACACCCATATGGATCGGGACACGCCCGTGTCCTTAGCCCGTGTAACTCTCTGTTTTTGACATCAGTAACAAAATAGAGTCACACGGCCAGGTACTAGGCCGTGCCCTCCATGCGTCTAAGACACACGGCCGTGTCTCTGCCCGTGTGGGAAAGTGGCTATTTAGCAAGCCATTTGGCACCCTCATTTGCACATAATTAAACATAATTTTAATGGTACTTTTCATGGCATAATTGAGCATTTAAGCATCATCAAACAAGTCATGATCATGGTGATTTCATATCAATTTATTCATGCATAAGGTACCATATTTTTCCTAGTTTAAACTTATCAAACTTTCATGCCATGACTATCATTAACCCATTCTCTTATTTCATACTTATGCCAATTATGTCATCAACCAATTATCAAGCACCTAAACCATATCCACACACCCATCCATATTAAACAACATTATCACACCACATGACCTTTGGCACATGCAAGTACATATAATTAGGCATTACAACCCAAATAGTCAATATAAGCCACATCTCATGGCTATATATACAAAATGAATCAATATATCATCATAAGCCAATACATTTGGCCAAATCAAATGACACATACACAATTGACTAAGCCCTATACATGCCATAAACTCAAGTGCTTGAATACTTATACCCCAAATGGTAGCTTGATAGTGTGATTGAATCTCCGACGATCTCCAACCCGAGCTAGCTGAATAAACCTATAAGAGATGGGAAAGGAAGGTGAGTAAGCTATATAGCTTAGTAAGTCTGTATGAAAATAATAAGAAACTTATTAACATGCTTTTGCCAAATTCTAACAACATGTTTTCAAGGTAGCACAATCATAATTGCACATAATTCAGTCAAGCGGTCTACTTGAGTAACAATCACTAAATTATTTATAACTTGATCTACAAATTTATAAATTATGATCCGTTAATTTTCCTTGAAACTATACTCATATATCTTACCACCATAAAATTTTCAGAATTTATGGATTAACCAATAAGTACAGTTTACTCTTCAAAGTTACCCCTATTCTGCTGTTTGACAACTTTGACCTTTCTTTACTAAAAATTTATTATCTCCTCATACAGGATTCAAATGATGTTTCTGTTTATTTCTTTTGAAAATATACTCATTAAGGATTTTAGGATAAATTATAACACACAATTATTTTTGTACAATGTTTAATGATTTTCCCAAATCAGAACATGGGATTCCAAAATCATTCTAACTCTGTCTCACAAAAATTCAAATATCTCATAATATAAAATTCTTTTGCTTACACCATTTCCTTTATAAGAAAATAGACTCAATAAAATTTAATGATATATCTTATTCAACCACTAATTCAATTTCCACCATTTTTGGTGAATTTTCAAATTCGGACTACTGCTGCTGTCCAAAACTGTTTTAGTGTAAATAATGATAAATAAGTTAATAACACCTTTACAAATCATTTCAACCATCATGGTATAAATACATATTTATACAACATAAGCATGGACCCATAATCACAAGTTCATCACAAAATCATTCTCATAGGCATGACTTACTTATTTACTTTGTTACAAAGATGCATCATAAACCGAAATCATTTCTCATGAGTTTTGCATACAGACTTGTACTGATCCTTGCCATTTCATACATACACGTAATGCCGTTGCATCTTCGATGTCTCGGACACTAAGTGCCATACTCAATATATTGCACACCAAGTGTCATTCCCAATATTTTGCACACTAAGTGTCGCACGTATATATAGCCAAAGCTATCTCAAATTGCACACCAAGTGCCACATTTAGCCGAAGCTATTTCAAACTGCACACTAAGTGCCATTCTTAATTGATATGTCGTTAAACATAAAAATAGTCATGTATATACAATTTATATGATATCAAAGCATTAAAATCATAAAATATAACAATGCTTATTGCATACGAACTTACGTCGATTGTTAAAACGATGGAACGGATCGACTAGTCCGAATCTTTGCTTTTCCTTCTATCTAGACGCGCACGAGGCTTAACTTGATCTAAATCATAAAATGCAACTCATTTAATCATTATTATACTTTCAATCAAATTTCATCTTATAGAAAAATTACCTTTTTGCCCCATACTTTTGACCTTTTTACAATTTAGTCCCTAGGCTCGTAAAATTAAAATTCATGAAAGTTCATTACACCCAAGCCTACTTGAAAATCATACATGCTCATATCAGCCCATACAATTCATAAATTCATATATTTAACACACTATTTTCACATTTATCAATTTAGCCCCTATTTGACAATTTCATTAAAAATCCTTTAACAAAAGTTGTTTATTTAACAACAAGGATTTATTTTCTTCCATAAAACTTTAAAACCCTAGAATTATCATCAATGGAAAATCTCAAACTATTCAATAGTTTTGAAAATTAGTCCCTTCATTAGATAGATTAAGCAAAAATGTTTCCGAACACATAAAAATTATTAAAAACCGAGTAGAAAATACCTACATGCATGCAAAAACACCATGGCCGAATGAAGCTTCATCCATGGCTACCCTTTTTGTTTGAAATTTCGGTGGACAAGAGAAATAAAGATGAGAAATTACTTTAGTTTTATTTATTTTGTCTTTTATCACTTATTTACCAAAATAACCTTTAAAACATTTAATAATTACACTAATGCCAAGCCATCAAAATCCACTATCTCTTTAATGGGCCATTTATCAAATAAGGACTTCCACATTAAAGTTCTACAACAAATTGGTTCATTTAACTAATAGGACTCATATTTTACGCCTTACACGATTTAGTCCTTTTTACTGAATTAAGCATTTAAACATTAAAATTTCTTCTCGAAATTTTCACACAACTCTAATATCATCTATAAATATTAAAATAATAGTAAAATAAATTTTTTACATCGGATTTATTGTTCCGAAACCACTGTTTTAACTTAGCTAAAATCGGGTTATTACATCTAACCTATTTTTCACACCATTTACATCAGATTAGAAAGATATAAATTTCATTTTCTCTGCATGGTTTTAAAGACCTATCATCACGAAATAAATCCAACCATTTTTCTTCTTAAAATACTCTCTCAATTCACCTGAAATTATTCTCAAAAGTAGTCAAAAATATTCTAAAATTTCTCAAGCTTCTTAAATCAAGATTTTCAACAAATGAATTTAGAGAAAATCAAAGGTAATCTTCAATCCTAAACTTATTTTTATGAAGATTAGAAATACTTTTACATGATTTGATAGTCAATTGAACAATTTTTTATCAATGTCATCTTCTTTAGAAACTTGAATTTTTTATCAATGGTGAATCTTGAATTTTGAGAGGAAATCCACAAATCAATGGATCTTCCAACTCAAAATTGATCTATTAAAAGGTTTTTGGTTTTATTTGTCAAGATTGAACATGATTTGTGAGGTAATTTGAAGAAATTTAAATTTCATAATCTTCTTGAATTAATTTTTTGGATTTTTGTGAAATTGATTTAAATGTGAAATTGATGCTTAGTTTATTTTATTTGGTTTAATATTGATGGTTGGAAGTGATTAGAATGGTTGGAGAGATCAATTTTGTGAGGAATTGAGTTTTCGACTTGATATTATTTATCAGATAAGGTATCTTTGTGAAATGATTTCGATCAACATAGTTAATTAAAATTCGTGTTTAATATAGCTTTGGAAAGGTAGTAATGACTACTTTATCCTATTGAAGCTCTGAATCTTGAAGAGGATCGAGATAACTGGAATTGAAGCTCAAAATTGACTAGTTGATCACTTGTTGTGATTGAATAAAATTGGGTGGTGAGTGTTTCTAAGGTTGATTTGGTAAATTGACCATCAATTATGTTTAACTAGTACCTTAATTAATGATTAAAATTAATTAATTAATTATGATTGATTGATTTTGCAAGATTGGTATTAAATGTACAAAAATTGAATTTGTATTGAAAAATAATGGTAAGTGAATTTTTCGGTGGTGTTGTGCTATTTAATTAGATTAATTTTAAGGATGATTTTAAGCATGTGTAGTGAAATTTTTTATCATGATAGGTTGGTGTTACAATTTGATAACTGAATATGGGAAATTGATTAATGAATTGCTTGATTTAATTTGATGCTGAGTTACAAGTTATACATAATCATTTTTTCATATTAAATTGAGCATAATAATGACTGATTTATATGCTATGTTTGACTAAATATATTGCAAACATGCATGGTGGTCCATTGGATATAGTTGGCATGATTTCTGGGTACTTACCATTATTTGTGACATTGTGAGCATATGGCTTTAGGTGGACTGATTTGTTTAGAGTAGATAAGTGAGTGTTAAACATGAGTCTCCACTCAATGGGATATTTGAAGCGCTATAAGGGAGCAAGTGCTTCGGCCTGCTCAACCCAATGGACTGTATTTGATACTTGTGGAAGTTTGGAGATCCATTTATCCGATGTATGATCTCCAAATTAAGCCATGAAAAGTGTATGCGAATGTATTCATATGTGATTGTTGTTATAGCAATTGATGATTGAAAGCCATGAATGATTGATTTTTGGTATTGAAAATTATTATAGAAATTAAATTGACATGTTTAATTATTTTTGGCTGATAATTGGTGAATGATTGGTTGTGAATTAAGCATGAGTTGGATGTTAATTTACTTGTTGTTTTTATTAACATTCACTGAGCTTTTTAAAGCTCACACCCTCATATTTGTGTAGATAATCTTTGGGGTTGTGGAGCTAAAGAGTCGTGTAACACCCTAAAAATTTTCTATTCGACTTTTGTAAGAATGTGACACAAGTGTGTATCTAGTTCAGTGGTTAAGTGCTCTGGGTGTGTCTGAGAGGCCCCAAGTTCAAGCTTGCATTTGGCAAATTTTGGTATTTTTTCTGACTTAAGCCTTATACTTGATCAGTGGACTTATATTAAATTATTTATAAAACCATATCAGAATGGGCCTGCTGGTTTGGTGGTTAAGTTGAGTGTTAGGTTGCTGAAGGTCTTGTGCTCGAATCCTTGTGCGAGCGTAAGAGTTTATTTTTGCTCAATTTTGTTCAAATGTTTCGGTTACATTAGAATTCTGAGTAGTAGGTGGTTAAGATGTAGTGGGATGTCATCAAAGATTTAATTTTAATCTTATTCATTTTCCAAATATTTTTCTTCTTTTCCAAAATCTTTTGACATTGGTTCCTTGTTCTTCTTTGCTGATTCTTTCCTTTCTCCTCCCCTATTCAATTTTGCTTCTATTTTGCTCTACGTTCGTACCCATGTCCTCTCATTCCTTCTCTCATCGCACGTTGCGATAGGTGGGGTTTTTATATTCGGCAAATTAGGGTTTCTCCAATCGTTGATTAGGGTTATACGTTTGTTTTGGGCAACAGTGAGTCGAGAAAATCATGGCTTTACTCCTGCGGGATAGTGTTTAATCTTTCAAAATGCGGGAGGAGCAGTAAGTACTTGTTTTATGTTGGAGTTGGTTTCAAGTTTTTAGTTTAATCATGTAAATACTGAAATTGAGCGTGATTCTATCGTGTTTTTAGGTTCTGATAGGATTGGGTGTCATTTTGCATCAATTTGATATCAAGTGTGTACCCAAAAACATAGAAAATGGGATTAGGCGAAAGCCAAAATTGCAAACTGTCGACACCATATAGGCGTGTGGTCGCCCATGTGGTAGGCAACGTGTGACAACACGACCGTGTGGTTGACGAAGGCCTGGTCGTGCACTAGACATAGTAGTGTGACAGCTAGGTAGGCCATGTGTGACACATAGGCTTCACTAATTTGGGTTATATGGGCCACACGGGCGTGTGGGAATTTGGGCCAGGCCGTGTGATCCACACAAGCCAAGGTCAACCTGGGCGTCTGGGCCCACACAGGCAAATCACATAGGCATGTAGGCCCATTTAGCTAAAATGTTCCTGGGGTTGCACATGTCACCCAAGTCGACTGTGAACCTACTTTAGGGTCGGTAAGTGCTACTTAGACCCTAAATCATGTGATCTGAACATATAATGTATGTATTGAGCATGTTAAACTTGTGCATGTTTACTGATTCGTATGTATGACTGATAACTGAATATTAGCATATAAGCATGTATTTCTGTACAACTGCATTGACAAGTTTAGTTGCATCTACATTGGGGTGGGATGATTGATTATTGGAGGAAGTGTACTGAAAGGCTTTCATGCCTATTTCTGACAGCTCAACTACAATATTACTGATAAGTGCCGCATTTGGTACAACTTGGTGTGTAGGGCTGGGTGGGTGTTTTAAACCTCACATGGTGTGTAGGGATGGTCCGAGATGGTGTGTAGAGTTTGGTGGGTAGGATACTGATTTCTGTTACTGTATGTAAACTGTATCTAAATTTGTAATGGCCTTAAGCACCAGACTGCATTTGACTGATATCTATTGTTTGACTGTATGTATGTCTTCTGTGGAGATTACACACTGAGTTTACATAAACTCACCCCTTCCTATTTTATCTGTACAGGTAATCCCCAGACTTAGACGGATCGGTGCGGCGAAGGGCTCAACGGTGACCATATGATTATTGAACTGTTTTAATTTTTGTTATGGTATTTTTTTCTTATTTTTTTTTGGGTATTTTTGATGTAATCTGGGATTGTTGGACTGTTTTCCTTTGTTTTGGATTTTAACTATTTTCATGAACTTTAGAACTGCAACGAAAACTCAATTTTATTAAATACAACATTTTTCCTAAATGCGAACGATTTTCTTTAAATATCACAGTTTCAAAAGCTTCCGCTATAGAATATGTTTTTAAACGAATCAAATTAACGAGAAAATAGTTTTGAAATTGACGAAAGATAAATAAAAGCTAATAAACGGAAACGACTTGAACTTGATAAATTCGATTTCAAATTTCATTCCATATGACATCACAAGATTCGGCCATAACGTTTAGGCTAGGTGTGGGGTATTACATTTCGTGGTATCAGAGCCTAGTTACAAAACTCAGCTATGGATTTTTGGTTTTAAACTCGGTTTTAAAAGAACTGATTTTCAAATGATTTGAAATGATTGACTGAAAATGTGGTACACCGAGTCCCCAGCGCCGATCCTGTAAGTATTTTGATAAACTATTATGATATTTTAGATAGTCTATTCTGAAAACACTCTAGTTAGTGAATACTGAAACTGTAGTGAAACTGAAACTGATAAAGACAGTACTTGCGAAAAACAAACTCTGAATTTATAATACTACTTCACACAAAACATCTGTTAATAAATGCTGAAATTGTAACAGATTCATAAAATTTGTAAGATAGATAAATCCGAATAGACATGAGTGCACGAGGTATCCATGACTGTCGTACTAGAGGCCGAGGTAACGGCTGTAGAGGGACTCGAGCTGAGTCCTCTTCTCTAGGCAGCATGTCGAACCTGGATACGAGTGAGACACCGATCTTACCTGCTACTGAGATTGGATCTCAAGATCGCATAGTTGGGGATGAAGCATTGTCCCAGGCTATATTAAGGATACTGGAGAGGGTCGCTAGGCCCAATACTGGATCTGGGGGCCCGCGGGTCGGTTACGGAACAAATCCGGTCCAATAAAGCTAAACTTTTAAGGGCGTCACTAGAGTCGTCCCTAATGTGGCTGAGCACTGGATGGAGGCTATTGAGAGGATAATGGATGATTTAGACTCTACCCCTAAGAAGAAATTGAAGGGTGCAGTATCATTGCTTCGCGATGAGGCCTATCAGTGGTGGTTGAATGTTAAGGAGGGCACTCACCCCAATCATTTTTCATGGGAGTTCTTTAAGTCTACCTTCCAAGGGAAGTATATGGGAGGAAGTTACATCGATGCTCGTAGGTGTGAGTTTCTGAACCTCACTCAGGGGGATCGGTTAGTGGCTTATGAGGTCGAATTTCTGAGACTAAGCCGTTATGCAAG
The DNA here is from genome assembly GCF_007990345.1 of Gossypium hirsutum. Taxonomy (NCBI): domain Eukaryota; kingdom Viridiplantae; phylum Streptophyta; class Magnoliopsida; order Malvales; family Malvaceae; genus Gossypium; species Gossypium hirsutum. The sequence continues at coordinate 71,315,253 of NC_053424.1, forward strand.
AGGTATGATGGTGTCTGAATTTGAGATATGTGTCCATTTTGAGGATGGCCTTAGGGATAATCTGAGAGTGTTGATAACTTCGTAGAGGGAGTGAGAATTCTTTATTCTAGTAGAGAAGGTGAAGATCGTCGAAGAGGTTAAGAGCGCAGAGCGCCAAAACAAAGATCGTGAGAAGGGTAAGAACAAGAGGGATTCAGAGCCCTCGACTTCGGTTCAGAGGCCAAAGAAAAAGGCCAAGACAGATATGTTGGTTAGAGATGGGCCCCTGTTACTCCTACTGGATTGCAGCCTTATGGAGACTGTGGTAGACGCCATCAGGGCAAGTGTTGGAGGAGGACTGGGGCGTGTTTGATGTGTGGGTCATTAGAGCACCGCATTTGGGAGTGTTCGCTGAGGGCCGATCAGGTGCAAGATCTGGGTATTGGTACTATGCAGCCATCGAGTGATGTGGTCAGGCTAGGGGTGGTAACAGTATGGGCCGTAGACAGAGAGCACCTGGCAGAGATGCTGGACAGTCTAAGGCGAGGCAATCTGCTCTTGTTTATGCTGCTCATTACCGAGAGGATAGAGATGCTCCAGAAGTCATTACTGGTACGATCTTAATTTATGATGTGCCTTATTTTGCTTTGATAGACATAGGTTCTACACATTCCTATGTAGCTAGCACTGTGTTTGAAAACTTATGGATTTTAGTTGAGAGTACTTCTAGTGAGGTGACTGTACTGAGTCCTCTAGGGAAATTGGTTCAGGTTAGCAAATTGTATAGAGATGTTCCGCTAGAGGTTCAAGGGTCGGTGTTTTTAGCTAACCTAATGGAGATTTCGTTTGGGGAGTTCGACCTGATTCTTGATATGGACTGGTTGGTCAAGTACTGTGTCAGTTTGGACTATGTGACTAAAAGGGTCATCTTGAGAACTAAGGAGGATAATGAGGTAGTCATGATTGGAGAATGTCAAAATTATTTGGCTAATGTGATCTCTGCACTAGTGGCTGAGAAATTGGTTCGTAAGGGATGTGAGACATTCTTGGCATATATTAGTGTTTCTGTTTTTAGGGACTCTAGTGTAAACGACATCAAAACTGTAAGGGATTTTCTGGACGTCTTTCCTGAGGAACTACTGGGTTTACCTCTAAATCGGGAAGTGGAATTTGGAATTGAGCTTTTTCCTGGTACAGCTCCGGTATCTATTGCCCCCTACCGTATGGCACCGAAGGAGCTTACAGAGCTTAAGGCTCAACTGTAAGAACTTTTAGATCGTGGTTTCATTTGCTCAAGTGTGTCTCCATGAAGAGCACTGGTTCTGTTTGTTAAGAAGAAAGATGGGACCATGAGGATTGTATAGACTATCAGCAGTTAAACAAGCTGACCATTAAGAACAAGTATCCACTTCCAAGGATTGACGACCTGTTTGATCAGTTTCGAAGGGCTTCTATATTCTTTAAGATCGATCTTCATTTAGGGTTTCATCAGTTGAGGGTTAAAGAAGTGGATGTGCATAAGAAAGTATTTAGGACTAGGTATGGGCATTACGAGTTCCTAGTCATGCCTTTTGGGTTGACAAATACACCGACCGCATTCATAAACCTGATGAACTGAGTGTTTCAGCCTTATCTAGATCAATTTGTTGTCGTCTTTATCGATGTCATCCTAGTATACTCTAAGACTGGGGATGAGCATGACGAGCATCTTAGACTTGTGCTTCAGATTCTACGTGAGAAACAGCTCTACGCTAAATTCAGTAAGTGTGAGTTCTGGCTTTGTGAAGTCACTTTTTGGGGCACGTAGTTTATGCTGAAGGGATTCGAGTTGATCTTCAAAAAATTGAGGCTGTGCTAGATTGGAAACAACCTAAGAATGTGTTAGAGATCCGCAGCTTTCTGGGTTAGGCAGGTAATTATCGGCAGTTTGAGAAAGGTATCTCACTGATTGCAGCGCCCTTAACTAAGCTGCTACGTAAGGGTGTTCCGTTTGCCTGGACTGATGTACAGCAGGAGAGCTTCGAGAAGCTCAAGACTGTTCTGAGTGAGGCTCCTTTTCTGATACAACCTTAACCTGGAAAGAAGTTTGTGGTTTACAATGACACATCACATATGGGTTTGGGTTGTGTTCTGATGCAGGATGGTAAGATTGTGGCATATGCATCTTGTCAGCTCAAGACACATGAGGCAAACTATCTGACTCACGATTTGGAATTTTCTGCCATAGTCTTTGTTTTGAAAATTTGGAGGCACTATCGGTACAGTGAAAACTGTATTATCTACACTGATCACAAAAGCCTTAGGTACCTCCTGACTCAGAAGGAGTTGAATCTTAGGTAGTGTAGATGGATTGAGCTACTGAAGGACTATGGCTATACTAGTGAGTACCATCCTGGCAAGCCCAGTGTAGTGGCCGATGCGTTGAGTCGTAGGACGATTACTGATTTGAGAGCGATGCTCGCTTGACTTAGTTTGTTCAATGATGGAAGTTTCTTGGCTGAGCTACAGGTTAAACTGACTTGGATAGAAAAACATTGAGATAGGTAGTTAAAGGATGAATCGTTGGGTATTCGGTTTCATCAGGTTGAGAGTGGCAGCACTACGGGTTTTGGGTTCAATAACGAAGGGGTACTTTGTTTTCATGGTTGGATTTTTGTACCGAATGATACTGATCTGAGGAGTCTATTTTGAGATAGGTGCATAGTAGCTCTTATGCTATGCATCCTAGTGGAAAGAAGATGTACTGAGATCTTCGAGATTTGTATTGGTGGTCAGGATTGAAATGGGAGGTTACTAATTTTGTGGCAAGATGTCTGACATGCCAGCAGGTTAAGGCTGAGCATCACTGACCTTTGAGTTTGCTGCACTCGGTTAATATTCCTCCATAGAAGTGCGAGTGAGTAACGATGGATTTTGTTAGTGGATTGCCTTTAACACCTACAAAGAAGGATTCTAGTTCGGTCATCGTGGATCGATTGACCAAGTCGGTGCACTTCATTCCGATTAGGACTAACTATGCTCTTCAGAAGTTGGCGAAGCTCTACATTTCTAAGATAGTGTGACTGCATAGGGTACTGGTCTCAATCATTTCTGATAGGGATCCTCACTTCACATATCAGTTTTGAACAAGTTACATGAGGCTTTGGGCTTGAGATTGGACTTCAGTACTACATTCCATCCTCAGACCGATGGTTAATTTGAGAGGGTGATTCAAATACTGGAGGATATGTTGAGGAGTTGTGTTATCAATTTTCAAGGATGTTGGGAGGATAATCTGTCGTTAGCTGAGTTCACCTACAATAACAGTTTCCAATCTAGTATTCTAATGGCACCTTACGAGGCTCTGTATGGTTGCAAGTGTCGTACTCCTTTTTTGTTGGACTGAGTTGGGTGAATGTCAAGTTTTAGGTCCTAAATTGGTTTTTGAGACTGAAAATAAGGTTTGACTAATACGGGATTATCTGAAGGCTACTTCGAATAAAGAAAAGTCCTATGCAAATTTGAAGAAACGTGAGATTGAGTATTTTGTGGGGGACTTTGTGTTTCTCAAGGTCTCGCCATTGTCGAAGGTTTTGAGGTTTGGTCGCAAGGGCAAATTGAGCCCTAGGTTTATTGGGCCTTACCAAATTCTGAAGCGAGTTAGACCGATCGCTTATCAGTTGGAGTTACCTCTAGAGCTAGACTATATCTATGACGTATTCCACATCTCGATGTTGAGGCGTTACCGCTTTGATCCTACTCATATTGTCCCTATTGAGGAGATTGAGGTTAGGCCAGATTTGACCTCCGAGGAGGAGCCAGTTCAGATACTGGAGCGAGATGTAAAGGTTATTTGGAAGAAGTCTATCCCACTAGTAAAGGTGCTGTGGCGGAATCATAGCACTGAGGAGGCCACGTGATAACTTGAGGACTCGATGCGTCAGCAATATCCTCATCTGTTCTGATCAGGTAAATTTTGATGTCGAAATTTCTTTTTTGGAGAAGAATTGTAATGCACCAAAATTCTTATTTTTGTTTCTGTTAAAATGTGACACAACTGTGTATCTGCTTTAGTAGTTAACTATTCTGGGTGTGTGTGTGAGGTCCCATGCTCAAGCCTTGCATTTGGAAAATTTTGGTATTTTCCTAACGTAAGCCTTATACTTGTTCAGCGGGCTTATAGTTAATTATGTGAAGAAATATATCAGAATGGGCTTGCTGGTCTGGTGGTTAAGTTGAGTGTTAGGTTGTTGAAGGTCTAGTGTTCGAATCCTTGTACGAGCATAGGAGTTTATTTTTTCTTGTTTGACCAAGAGAGTTTCAGTCAAACAAGAATGATGAGGAGGTTGAGTAGTGGATTAGTGGAGAGATTTGAGGGATATGGGGAGTTATGAGAATTATCTCTATTAATTTTCTTATTTCAAAATTTCATTTCTTTTTCCAAAATCTCTAATGTGATTCTCTGCTACTTTGCCGAAATTCCCTTGCAACTTCCCCTCTTCCTTTTTCCTTTTCATTTTCCTAATTCATCTTTTCTTTTAGCAACGCGATTACACTTGTGCAGGTTCGGTAAGTTTTCTTTTTTTGTTCGTTGTAGTTGTTGTGTATTGAGCGATTAAGAATCTGATTTCTACTGCAATTTATGGTATAGGCAAAGGTCTCGAGCAGTAAGATTCGTTTCTTTGGTTTAATAAGAGTTAACGAAGGTTTCTCGTCGATAGTAAGTCGGGTTTCAGTTGGTTCATTGTTGTCGAAATCCATTAATCAATTGCTAAATCGGTTTTGGTTAATCTGGTTTTTAGGATCTGGGAGGCTTAGGAATGGTTTCCTATCAAACCGATATCAAGTGTTTACTAGAAACACAAGGAAACGAGCTTTCAGTAAAAGCCAAAAACCTTACTGTTGATGCCACACGGCTATGTGGTAGGTCGTGTGCGACAACACAGGTGTGTGATCGATGAAGGCTAGGTCATGCGTAATACACGACCATGTAAACATTAGGGTGTGGCCGTGTGGGCCCACATGGGTAGTCCACATAGGCATGTGGAATTTGGGCCAGGCCGTGTGATCCACACAGGCCAAGGCCAATCAAGGTGTGTGGGCCACACGGGCAAGCCACATGGGCGTGTGGGCCTATTTAGCTAAAATGTTTTCTAGGGTTGCACGGGTCACCCAAGCCGACTGTGAACCTATTGTAGGGTCGGTAAGTGCTACTTAAACCCTAAATCGTGTGACTTGAAGGTATATAATGTATGCAGGTTTACTAATCTGTATGTATGACTGAATTTTAGCATGTAAGCATGTATTTCTGTATATATGCATTAAACATGTTTAGTTGCATCTGCATCAGGTTGGGATTATTGATTATTGGAGGAAGTGTACTGAAAGGCTTTCATGCCTATTATCTGGCAGCTCAGGTGTAGTATTATTGATATGTGTCGCATTTGGTACGACTTGGTGTGTAGGGTTGGGTAGGTGTTTTAAACCCCACATGGCTTTTAGGGATGGTCAGAGATGGTGTGTGGAGGCTGGTGGGTAGGATACTGATTTCTGTTGCTATGTGCATACTATATCTAAGATGGGCTAAGGCCCTAATGTATATTTGGAACTGTATCTGAATGGGCTAAGGCCTAAACTGTATCTGAACCTGTAATGGGCTTAGGCCCCAGACTGCATTTGATTGATAACTGTTGTTTGACTGTATGAATGCCTTCTATGGGGATTACGCAATGAGTTTATGTAAAATCACCCCTCTTTGTTTTATCTGTACAGGTAAACCCCGAACTTAGATGGATTAGTGCAGCGAAGGACTCAACGGTGACCACATGACTATTGAACTTATTTAAATCCATTTAAGGTTTCTAATTTCTATTACTTTTCGGTTATTTTTTTATGTAATTTGGACTTTTGGACTGTTTTCTTTTACTTTGGATTTTAGCCATTTTCATGGATTTTTAAATTGCAAACTCGAAGAAAACTCGGTTTAATTAAAAACATCAGTTTCCCTAAACATGAACGATTTTCTTTAAATATCATGGTTTTAAAAGCTTCCATTACAGAATATGTTTTTAAACGAACCAATTTAACGAGAAAATAATTTTGAAGTTGACGAGAGATAAATAGAAACTAATAAATGGGAATGGTTTTAACTTGATAAATCCGGTTTCAAATTCCATTCCATGTGACATCGCCAGATTCAGCCATAATGTCTAGGCCGGGTTTGGGGTGTTATATACTTAGTAATTATGGACTTTATGTAAGGTTATTGTTAAATTCTTTGTAATACTCAGTAATCCAAATCTGGTGTGGTAAATGAGTTAGGGATCTTACACAATGAATTTTTTTATTAACCAATCTGTTCGAAAAAATTACAAGTTTACAAATGAACATACTACACTTAAGGCACCAAATCCAACACATTAAACCTTCATTGTAGTATAAAATGGAAGGGCACTTTGGTCGTTGGATTCTTCATTATAAAGCCAACATTCTACGCAAAATTAGAGAGGTTCAACGGAGACATTTAGATTTTTTCAATAGAGTAGCTAGTTAGTAGAATAGTTTTAGGGTTAGGTTTTCTCTTAGAATAATATTGTATTAGTTTCTTTACATTTATGTCATTTTAGTTAGATTGAATTTCTATTTTCTGATTAATCGTTGCATTTGGAGAATGATTTTATGTGCTTTCACGACTATCTTATATGAAATAATTGATTAATCAATTGATTATTTGATTGGGTTTTATTCTTATTCAATTGTGGGTTGTTATTTGATATTGTCAAATTATTAGAATACTAGAATTGGTGCCTCTGGTAGGATATCTACGCAAAGGAGACTAAAAGGGTATTTTGTGGTGTATCGGTTTGGTAAATGTGATGTCCAATGTATTGTAGTCCAGTCAGTCACATCTATGTCTCTATCTTTTAGGAGTCGTTTGCTCCGATGCTAAAGAAGCATATCCTCAGTTGGACTTGATAGATGACATATTAGTCTTTTAATTAGTCAGCTCATTTATGATTAGACTAAGGGCATGTTCAAATTCATCTACTGTTACAAGTTGACATTCCATATATAAATGTTAGATAACCAGTGAGCTAATATTTGCTTTCATTTTTCTTTGCATGCAAAAACCATTGAAGACAATACATAAAGGGTATTAATGTAATTTATGGATAATTTTAATAAACCAATCTATTCGAAAAAATACAAGTACAGAAACAAATATACACACTTAAGGCACCAGATCCAACAACACCAACATTTGGGGTCGCAATGTTGGCTACAGTCTTTTAAGTTGAAGAGGTCGAAGTCATGACACCGAAGTACCTTTGTCGTGACACTAAAGCCTAACATCCCTAACGGAGTAAATTATTATTCATACTGTATGTAACACCCCAAAATAAGGCTTAAGAGTTTTGAGGGTATTTTAGGAATTTTAGCCTTAAGTGCTCAAATTTAGTAGGATGGTAAATCAGAATTATATTCGACTATGGCATTTAGCTATTAAATCAAATTTTGAAAATATGTTTTAAAAGTCTTTCAATTTGGGCCTAGGGACTGATTTATAAAAAGGGGCAAATTTGGGAGTTTTTAAGAGGCAATTAGCCCATATTTTAAAATTTCATCCTATTTTTTTCCCCCAATTGCATATTTATGTTAGTTTCATCCTCTCCCCTTTGTTATTGCTATCCCTCATTCTCCCAACACTAAACCACTTAATTTTGATTTCCAAACTATAAGCTTTTGATTTCTCTCAACACCCAAACCTTAAACACTCATAGAATCACTTTAAAGAACCCAAAACTCCATAGACTTCATCATCTTCTCCAAATGTGGGTTTTTCAAATTTGTTATGTTAAATTTTGGTTACATGAGAACTTAGAATAGGTTGATGTTTTAGTTGGTTTAAGTGAGTCCTTGACTACTATCCGATTGTAAATTTTGTATGGTTATTATGTGTAAAGCCTTAAATTCATTAGAGCATTCTATAAGTTAAAAGAATATCTAGTTTGAGCTTTTGACTTCTCGGTGAAAGCATAGTGGTGAGTGTTTGGAGTCACTACTCATAGACACAAGTCATGTGTCATGTTGGAATTTAGTAGTAGCCTAAACCCCTACTCTGAGTTCTGAGTGTATGTTTTATTGTATCTATATTTGCTTTGTGGTTTTGTGCTTATATGATTATGAAATTGTGCATGGTGATGAGAAGCTCAAATATGTGGTATGTGGATATGGTAACTGTTGTGAAAGGTAAAAATGTATACATGATATATATGTTACATGATAGTGATAGTGTATTGCAAAAGATACTAACATACGGTGATAGTACACAGATAATCTATAAGTGTGACGTGTTTGATTTAAGATATTTTGGCCTTGTGATTTTGAAACCAGTGGATATAGTTGGCATGCCATAGGATTGTGAGCACTCACCTATATGTACAATGATTTTGGGTGTTGAGGCCCTAGGATATGTTGGAAGGATAAGAGAATGTGAGCTAAGCTACATTCAATACGACATGTGAGGGGAAATAAGGAGTATTAGCTTTATGCTACACTCTTGGGACATGTTTGACTCTGTGAGTCTATGTTTGGTGTGTTGGAGATCCATGTATCCGGTGTCTGATGGTAGAGCTCACTATATGTTTCATAACTCAAGTGTCAATCTATCATATTATAAGTAAATGTGTAGAACATGTTGTATGTTTAATGGAGTATGTACTATATTGCAAATTTATCATTATATGTGATTTGAGAGAACTGTGATATATGCTTGATTAAATATGTGCGTTACATAATATATAGTTGCATGAATATGTAAATGCTATGTAGAAAAACTAGTAGATAAAGCATGGTTAGGTACTTTACGACACTAGACATAGGACTATTGTAATTGTACTTATAAATGGTTGTCTTGAGGATGCATGATGATATGTTTACGATGTGGTTATTCTAATCATTCACTAAGCTTGTTAAGCTCACCCACTTCCTTCTTTACCCATTGTGTTGTGTTCTGGTGTGAGCGGTGTGGTTTCCAAGAGGTGATCCAAGCCAATTTTATGTTATTCCGCAGGTGTTCTTTATTTACTTAACTTTTAGTGAAAAGGCAATGTGATAGACTTGTTTATGGACATGTTATTTTCTAGACATTTTGCTGGTTATAGCTTTTTTTTATAAGGTTTAAGAGTTACGATTATGCTTAGGTTATAAACATTGATTATGGCATGGTGTTTCTAGCTCGACCACATTTTTGACATTTTGAACTATCGAATTTTAGCTATTGGATAATTATTTGTTTAAGTATATGATGCATGATGTTAAGAAACTAAATGGGAATGGATTATTTGCTTATGTATGATGCATTTTTGAGGTCTAGAGCAAGGGTATTGATATTCGTATTCGATATTCGTATTGTAAAATCAATACCTCTATGTTTTGAAACATGTAAAAGTCATATTAAAGATTTACTATTGGTACCTTTGTTCGAGTATCGATATTTGGGGTCAAAATATCAATATTTCATAACAGGTACTGATAATTTTACTTTGGTTTTTAGTCGAGAAATAGAATGCAAGTTTCATATCGTTTTACCAAGTGGTATCATATCGATACCCAAGTGTCTGTATCGATACCTATGAACAAGTTTTTGAAATTTTGTTAAATTGACCTTATGCATGTTTAAGTATTATTGTATGACTATTTGATGAATATGTAGCATGTAACTTTTATAATTAACAAATATTAGTGACTTAAAACCTATACGAATGATAATATTAAAGATGTTTCTTTTAGAATGAACTTTCACTTGTTATATATGACATGAAACGATGGTTCTAACACCCCTAACCCCTAGCCGTCGCTGAAATAGGGTTACTGAGCATTACCATAAAAACATAACTTATAATCATTCATTTCTAAACATTTCAAAAATCATATCATAGTCCATTTAAACACATGCATATTGACCCTTATTTGAGCCCTCGAGGCCTTAGGAACACTTAAAAATGATTTGGGACTAAATCGGAAACATTTAGAACTTATTGGAAAAAGATAGAAAGTTTCACACTGCAGGGGTCACACGACCATGTGGCCAAGCCATGTAACATTTGAAATAAGGACACACGGCTGTGTCCCAACCCGTGTCCATGCATGTGTAACTCACTGAATTGGGTCACACAGCCAAGCCACACGTCTGTGTGCCAGGCTGTGTAACACTCGAAATGGCCTCAGATGCCTGTGTGTTAGGCTGTGTGCTAGGCCGTGCAAATTTTGAAAAGCAACCTATAGAACCTACAGGGGACACATAGCCGTGTTGCATGGCTGTGTGTCACACACGGATAAGACATAATGTAATATCCCAAATTAGGGCCTAATCAGAATAGTGGTTTCGTGACCACAAATTTGAGATAGAAATAATTATTTTATGAATTATTTTGATGTTTATGATATGATTGCATGATTGTGTGAAAATTTCGTGATGAAATCCTATGCCTAAAGTGCTTAAATTGAAATTAGAGACTAAATCGAATAATTTGCAAAACTTGCATTCTAGGAGTTTTTAGTATCAAAATGCTTTGGAATATTAATGAGGAGGTCTTGAATAGCAATTTGACCAATTTTTAAGTCTATGGACAAAAATTGGACATGGATGGAATTTTTGGAAAGTTTAGTAGTAAGGGCATTTTGGTCATTTGGATATTAAATGAAATAAAATGGGAAAAATAACACAAAATGATCATCTTCTCCATATTGTTGCTACCGAATTTTACCTCTCCCTATAGCTAGGGTTTCTTCAACTTTCAAGCTTCATAGTAAGTGATTTTATGCCCGTTTTTAATGATTTTTATGTTTTTGAAATCCCGGTAACTCGAATTAACTTATGCTAGCAAAAATTCAACCTAGGGTTCATATTTGGAAAAATACCCATAGGTGGAATTTGTGTATTTTGGTGTTTTATGATAGAATATGAGGTTTGAAATTATGTTAGACAACTTGTGCTACTCGGTTTTAAGCGAAAACGAGTAAAAGGGCTTAATCGATAAAAATACCTAATAGTCATAAGTACATGTTAGAGTGTGAATTTGATGTTTCCATAGAAGGGAAAAATGATCAGCATGTCATAAAACATAAGAATAAGGGATGAAGTTTAATTCTCGAGCCTAGGGGAAAATTGTAATTATGCAAAAGTTTAGGGGCAAAAATGTAATTTTTCCAAAGTTCGTATTAAATGCTATTTTGATGAATGTATGTATTAAATAAGATTAATTTGGCATTATAGATCAATAGAAACGAGATTCAAGTCGTGATCGAGGGAAAAATAAAGTTTACGAAGAATAGGCTCGATTGCTAATTATTTTGTATCGAGGTAAGTTCATGTGTAAATGTAGTAATATAATTGTCATTTTAAGCAATTTAATGTTGTTTATATGATATGATGCTTATTATTATCATGAAATGTTATGTTTTGTGGTTATTGTTGAATAATATGTAATTATGTGAATTATTTGATGAGTATGAACTATCACTGAGTATCGGTTCCGATATTCCGTGGAAGACGGCAAAGATGTGAGATCGAGGAAAAAGCCCGTTTAAACCATAGGAATAGATTAGAAGACAAGTGACATGTCACTAGGATATTTGAGTTCCGAACTCGTTGAGTTGAGTCCGAGTTTGTGAGATGTAACTAGGCATCCGAACTCGTTGAGTTGAGTCTGAGTTCACTTATGGATGCGAACGCCCGAGCTCATTGAGTTGAGCCCGAGCTCACTTATGGGCGGGTTACATGGTAGCTTGGCTACATAAGTTTCGCAGGCTATTGAGTTTGTCTAGTTGCGGGTATGGCACTTATGTTCATGAAATCCGCGTATTCGAATTATATTCCGATGTGTTCAACGGGTGAATCTTAAGTGAATGAGAAGAATGCCTAAAACGAAGGTGACATATTGGTAAGTGTGGTGAATGAGAAAATTTGACAGGTATGTGCTTAAATCCTCGGGTTGAGAACCTAGTATGATGAAATCGTAGAAAGATATTAAATGCAAATGAAACATGAATGTCTTGGTGTTGTTTATACAAATGATGTTTTATGTGGAATTGCATGATTATGTTACTTGTTATTTGCATGTGAACTTACTAAACATTTATGCTTACTCCCTTCTTTTCATTCATTGTAGTTATTGACAAGCCGGCTCGAGAATCGGGATAGGTCGAAGACTCGTCACACTATCCGAAGGCCTAAATTGGTAAAATGGCTTATGTGTTTTGAATGTGGCATGTATGGCAAAATACTCACTTTGTGTAAATGATCTTATGATATGGCTATAGTTTGGCAAGAAAAGGGTGTTTGTAAATGATTAGCCATTGGAATGGCCAATATAAGTCATATATGATGTTATGTATGTTTAAAATGCTATTTAGTCCATGAAAATTTATAGTAAAGTAAAATTTGCCATAAAATAGAATCTGATAGCAGCAGTGATGTAAATTTCAAAAATCACTAAAAATAGTAGAAATGGAAATAAATGATAAGTAAGTTATGAAATTGAAGCTTGATGAGTCTATTTTCATATGGATGGAACAAAATAGGTATATGAGTTATATTCTGTGAAATATTTAAGTTTTGGTGGAACAGGGTCAGTGTGATCTCTGTATCCCCTATTCTAACTTTAACAATTAACTAGAAATTGTACAAAAACAATTACGAGTTTTATCTTACATGTATCAAATCCTTATTGAGTATAGTTTTATAAGAAACAAACTGTATAGTCATTGAAACTTTGTACAGGAAGATATCTAATTTGTAATACACAGGGGTCAGAGTAGTTGGACCATGAAACAGGGGAGACTTTAACTAATAAAATGTACTAATTGGCTCAATCAAAAATTCTAGAAAAAAATTATTAAATATATATATGAGTCTAGTTTCAGGAAAAATTTACTAAATTGGATTTCGAGTTTCGAAACTCAAGAAATGAATTTTTAAGCGACTGTGATGCAGTTGGCTAGCTTGTCTGGAAATTTTAAAAAAAAATTGTTTGAGCTGTTAAATTGATGAATTAAGTTTAGTAACACCTAAAGCTCGACTCTAGCGACGGTCTCGGGCGTGAGGGCGTTAGATATCAGCCTATCTTTGGCTCTGTGGATAAGAAATAGATGAAACTCAAGCCATTTCTTTCACCCAATTCAAGCATACACCTACAAGCTATTTCCATCTTTGGCAAAGGCATTAAAAGATACCAAAACATGCATAAAATGACCAATTCTGTAACATCCCTTACCCACGTTCCATTGCGGAATAGGGTACGAGGTGTTACCAAACTCAAACACATGCATACAAACATTTCCAGGTCATAAAATTTCGTTCAAATTTAAAAGTTTTCAATTTCTATCTTAAAGTCCCTTATATGGGCCTACGAGACCCAAAACATACATTGGAGGTGGTTAGGGACTAAACTGAGAACTTTTAAAACTTTTGAGACACTAAGAAAATTTTCATATTTTGGAGAGTCACATGCTCGTGTGGGCAGGCCGTATGGTCACACACGCCCGTGTGGCTTAGGACACGCCCATGTTCTCCACCCGTGTAACTCTCTGTTTATGACGTCATCAACCATTTAGGGTCACACGAGCATGTCACACACCCGTGTGCTAGGCCGTGTAGCCATCCATGTGGATGATAGTTAGGCTATTTACCATGCCTTTTTCCATCCAAAAACACTTGCACACCCATACTAAGTTTATCAACACACAACAAGGCATTTTTAGGCATCCCAATAACCACACCATGGCATTCACACACTATTTATAAATCACATTCAACATGCACAACCACACACACATTATAACATGTAATTTACACAACAATTCACATTTAGTATTTGCCACACATAATTATCACACATTCACTCCTCCAACCCAAATAAGCATAATGCTTCATCATAGACTTATAACATAGCAAATATTGGCCACAGTAAATGGCCTTATACAACAATGACCTTCAATTAGCGTAGGCCAATATTCTAGGCCAACTTATAATATCATGTACACAATAACCAAATCCCTATACATGCCATACACTCAAAATGATAGAAAATCATTGATACCCATCAATAGCTTGTTAGTGTGATAGGAGATCCGACGACCTCCAACTCGAGCTAGCATCTATGACACTATAGGAAAAAGGAAAAGAAGAGAGGGTAAGCATATAACTTAGTAAGTAGGCATGTAAATAAGAAATAATTTATTAACATGCTTTTAACAATCCTCATAATATGTTCTCAAGATAATACAATCATAATTGCACAAAGTTCCACTATTCACTTATGTTCATATCAAGCTATCTACGCGAGTTATAGTCACTAAATTATTTATATCTTGAGTTACGGAACTCCAAATTAAGTTCTGCTAATTTTCCCTGAAACTAGACTCATATATCTCCTTAGCATAAAATTTATAGAATTTTTGGTTTAGCCAATAAGTACAGTTTATTATTTAAAGTTGTCCTTATTCTGCTATCCAACAGTTCCGACCCTTCTTCACTAAAAATTAATTATCTCCTCGCACGGACCCGAATGATGTTCTTATTTGATTCTCTTGAAAATATATTCATTAATAATTTTAAAATATTAATTATAACTAGTAATTATTTTTATACTATTTTTAATAATTTTCCAAAGCCAAAACAGGGGATTTTGAATTCATCTTGACCCTGTCCCACAAAAATTTACACATATCATAATATGAAATTCTTTTGCTTACGCTGTTTCTTCTATGTGAAATTAGACTCAATAAGATTTAATTTCATATCTTATTCAACCTCTAATTCAATTTCCACATTTTTTGGTGATTTTTCAAAGTTATACAATTGCTCCTGTCCAGAACTGTTTTACTGCTAACTTTACTCTTTCGTGATTTCTTTGTATTAACATCCATTTAATCATACATAACACCAAATCATATCCTTAACTAGTCATTCCAATAGCTAGTCATTATCAAGTATTTACATGCCATTCATTGGCCAATTTAACCTATACATCAACAACAAAACTTAAACTTATCATGTATTAATTTAATTTGGTCTAAAAGCCTCACACATGATCATCAATAAAGTTTACCACCTGTTTATACATCATAAGTATAGACTTATAATCACAAGGTCATCACAAGATCATTTTCATTGGTAGGACTTACTTATTTACATTCTTACCAAAAGTCCCATATACATCGAATTCATTACTCATGAATTTTGCATACATACCTGTACCCTTTCAACATGATCATACATTGTCATTTCTTTGACAAAATCTTTGGATTTGCCCACTGAACCTCTTGGGATACCAAGGATACTCGAAAAACTCATACATGATGTATCGTACCAATTCCATGTCCCAAACATGGACTTACATGGAAATCTCATATCGATGCCAATAGCCCAGCTATGGTCTTACACGATGCCTCATGCCGTTGCCATGTCCCAGACATGGCTTACACTTAACGATACCGATGCCATGTCCCAGATATGGTCTTACACTGGCTTACATAACAATGCTGATGCCATGTCCTAGACATATCTTACATAACGATGTTGATGCCATGTCCCAGACATGGTCTTACACTGGCTCACATAACGACACCGATGCCATGTCCCAGACATGGTCTTATATAGGATCACATGCCAATGCCATATCCCAGATATGGTCTTACACGGTTACACATATTGCCATGGTCCAACCATGGTCTTTACCGTCAATTCATAACATGTCGTAATTCGATCATGCTTAACCCTGTATTTCTCTTAATTTGATCTTTCAATACGATCTCGTATTTTTATATTATTCATGATCCAATACTAACTTGCGAAATAATACATGATATCGAATAAGAATTTATACATATCAAATTTAATGCTTATTAACATACGAACTTACCTCGGTATGAAACGACAAAATAAGTTAATTACTCGATTATCTTGCTTTTCCCTCGATCTATTTCCGAATTTCATCTTCCTTAATCTATAACAACACATTTAATTTATTTATTCATCGTGCTACTCAAATTAGCCCAATTTCACATTTTTGGTAAAGTTACATTTTTACCCCTATACATTGTCATATTTACACTTTTTCCCCTAGGCTCGTAAAATGAAATGTGCTCAATTTCTTTACTAACCATGCATAGCCGAACCTTTTTCATGCTTAGGGCAGCCCACATTTTCCATTATTTCACACATTTACCATCTATTTTACAACTTTTACAAAATGGCCATTTTAGGTGTTTTAATGAAATTCATTTAACAAAAGTTGTTTATTTAACAACCAATATTCATTTTCTTTCATAAAAATGCAGCAAAAAACGTGAATGTTTTCATGGAAAATCCTTAGAATTTCAACCATTTTGCAAAATAGTCCCCTTATTATATAGATTAAGCTACAAGGGTTCCAAAAATACAAAATTCGTCAAAAATGACCATCAAAATCACTTACTTGTGAGGGTTAGAAGTTGCTGAAATTTTCAAGCTCCCATGGCCATTTCCTTGGGTACAAATCGGTGGAGAAGAAAGAGAAGTAAAAAGATGATAGCTTTTCTTTTTATTTTACTATTATTCTACCTATTAGGTCACCTAAAGCCACCAACTTTGACCATTTTAATTTTTTTGTCTCCATGTACATCCACCACTCATTATTAATGGTCTATTTACTCAATAAGGACCTCCACATCTAATTTCTTTAGCTACATAAGACTTTTGACTAGTAGAACATAATTTTCACTCTTTATGCGATTTAATTCTTTTTCAAAATCAAGCATGCAACTGCTAAAATTAATTCACCAAACTTTTCAAATATCTATAAAATCATGCTATAACACATAAAATAATATCAAAAATAATTTTCACTCTTTATGCGATTTAATTCTTTTTCAAAATCAAGCATGCAACTGCTAAAATTAATTCACCAAACTTTTCAAATATCTATAAAATCATGCTATAACACATAAAATAATATCAAAAATAATTTCATCGACCTCAGATTTGTGGTTCCGAAACCACTGTTCCGACTAGGCCCAAAATCGAGATGTTACAATTCTCCCCCTTAGGGATTCTCGTCCTCGAAAATCTAATCGAAAAGGAAATTAGGGTTTCATTCTCGTAGTTTCCCCTATCTTGAAAAAGAGTCCTCTTCGAGGGGATACTTCCATGATCACTCTGTCATCGACCTGAATTCAAACATCTTAAATTTTCAAACCCATATACCACATGTTAGTCTGAAATTGCTTTCAACTTTCACGAATCACCTTTACCCCCCTTTTTTCCTTAGAATTACAAATCAATCCCATCTTGAAGTATTAATAATAATAGAAATCCAAATATGTAGTGATCTCACATTGTACTTGTTTAGTTGCCACTCACCATCACATTCTGATAGTTCTCAATCTTGCAAAGAAGACAACACTCCAGCTTTAAATTTTATATAAATTCAGACTCCCATTAAACAGGAATGATCATGTAGCCAACACTCAGAAAACGAACAAAGGCTTTCCATTCAATTGTCTATAACATTGCATCCTCCACATTCTTGGAATCAAGGACCATATGACTTTATTTGTCGAACAAACAAAGTAATCAATTTCTCAACACCGACACACTAGCAGTCGACTCTAAGTCACTCATTTAGGAACTCTTTTAATAGTTTGAAAGCATAAACTATCACTTTACATTCTTATTTTAGAACACATTCTAATCTGTTCGATAGCGCATTACTTACAAATCACGAATTCTCTAATCAATTTAAACGGAACTCAAAACTAGCCTTCGACTAAAAACACTTTCAACTGTTATTTTTTGATTTTACTAATATGCAACAGACCAGCTCATTCAAATGAAAACAATTGAGTCTATTTCAAATACCAAATAATAGCATATCAAAATACTCTTTTCTTCATGCTATTAACTAACTCAAAAATACAATCTTTTACAACTCCTTTAGCATTCTAATCAGAACCTTCACAACTACATTTGCTCAAGGAAAATAAAATATCCTAATTGAACTCACTGACTTTAATTAGACTTTCCTGAGAAAAAGAAAATTTTCATAGAGTTTGAGCATGAGCTTTCACTATTTTTACCTTTGCCTAGGTCAATTCTTTTAACGAAAAATAGAGGAATCCTGATAATAAAAGCATTACATTCATATGATCGAATTAGGATTACACCTATAACAAACATAGATATCACAAGCCAATGAATACACATACTAGAAGTCCAAAAACCTAACTCATAAGAAAAACAATAAGGATCTGATGATTCATCGGAGAAAACTGGAAGAAATCAATGCCCACATACTCTGAAATCAATTGTAATAGGGGTTATATATATTCCAAATATACGAGTACAAAGCAAAACAAGTTTTGGTAGAAATAGAAAAGTAGTCTCATATAAATTTTCATCATCCACTCGTATTCCAACATAATAGGATAGAATCCCGAAGAGATGAGGCAATGCCATTCACAATTCAAACAGACCATCAATACTTTCATCTAACATTAAAGTTAGCTAACATTTTCACTTGATAAGAATTCCATCAGAAAACAGACATTCATGTGAATCCCTAAGGATGAATGAATATATATTCAGAATAATCAGAAAAGATTATTGTAATCTATTCAATCATAATTGTTACACACAGTCATCTTTACAATTCAAACATAATTTCTCTGATTAATCTTATTATCATAAACCCCTGTATTATTCCACTCACTAATGAAAATCAATTCAGAAGAACTTTCAATAAACACATCTTTAGACTCCATACCTAATTGAGTCGATTAGCGGAGACTAACTTCTTCTTTAACCGTAACATTACATAATCCATTTAATCTTTAAAACAATCTGATATTTCGTTTAAAACTGAGTTTTTTTATCACACTATACTCAACTCTGTTTGTATTACTAATTATTTCACCACTGAACTCTTTAGTTCACACTTATGAACTTATTCAACATGATTCTCATAAAATTTTGTCATAAAGTAATACTGATAAGGGGGTGAGGTCGTAAAGCCTCTAACTTGACTCTCATAAATACACACATATGTCTTAGCATTCATCACTAATGTAATACGATCATAATCACATAGTTCATTCCAAACAAATTAACACACTTATTTATTATACTAATGTTTTCTGTCATCCATAATTTCAAACAATGAATTTACTTACTCGAGCTCAATATTAATATCTAATTAAATTTCAACACTTAGCTTCCATTTTACTTATTGACATTTGCCAAATTAGAGAACGCCTTACGGGTTTGAGTACGTCGTTTACTTGATGCCATAGTCCAACTATGGTCTTACACAAAATCACAATGCCATAGCCCAGCTATGGTCTTACATGTCATTACGATGCCATAGCCTAGCTGTGGTCTTACATTCCATACTTTGCCATGGTTCAACCATGGTCTTATCCGTCAATTCCTCATTGAAAAATCGTACTCATTTCCTGTGTTCTACTCAATTTGATCTTCCAATTCAATTTTCATACTATTATAATATTCATGGTTCAATAACAAAGACATAAAACAAAACAGCATATTATCTCTAATTTAACAATTAAACATACGATTCTACCATATGAACATACTGATTACACTTATTTAAGCAAGTGTACATAAACACATTCTATCTGTTTAAGTAAATTTTCTTACCATATTCACTTAATCAAATATGTTGAGCACATAACATTATATGCATGCCAAGCAAACATGGATCGGTTTATCACCATATAAACTTTCATTTTATTCTACATTTCTACATTTCTCAACTCATGGTTATCTCACTTCGTACATTAACACATACATATCATGAACTTCTATTCATATCTTTCTAAGTTTCGTCTCATCATAAACACATTTCAATCACCTCATATCATTTTTTAGCATTATTGAAAACAGCTCTGTTGGAAGTCATCTCTGTCTTAACAAAACAATTCCCTTAGAGCCGGTAGATATCAGACTACC
Organism: Gossypium hirsutum; assembly: GCF_007990345.1. Classification (NCBI taxonomy): domain Eukaryota; kingdom Viridiplantae; phylum Streptophyta; class Magnoliopsida; order Malvales; family Malvaceae; genus Gossypium; species Gossypium hirsutum. The sequence continues at coordinate 71,335,222 of NC_053424.1, forward strand.
ACGAGTAGTAATATGGCATGTATAGCTAGACTCACATGCCCTACGTTAGTCTAAGAACTGACTAAACCATAGCTCTAATACCACTAAATGTAACACCTCTTACCCACGTCCGTCGCCAAAATAGGGTACGAGGTGTTACTGGACTCAAACGTATGCATACTAACATTTCCAGGTCATAATTTTTTTTTCAAATTTAAAACTTTTCAATTTCTATCTTAAAGTCCCATATATGGGCCTACGAGGCATAAAACATACATTGCAGGTGGTTAGAGACTAAACTAAGAACTTTTAAAACTTTTGAGACACTAAGAAAATTTTCATATTTTAGACAGTCACACGCCCGTGTGGGCAGACCGTGTGGTCATACATGCCCGTGTGGCTTAGGATACACCCATGTCCTCCACCCATGTAACTCTTTTTTTATGACATCATCGCCCATTTAGGGTCACACGGGCATGTCACACGCCCGTGTGCTAGGCCGTGTGGCCATCCGTGTGGATGATAGTTAGGCTATTTACCATGCCTTTTTCCATCCAAAAACACTTGCACACCCATACTAAGTTTATCAACACACAACATGGCATTTTTAGGCGTCCCAATAACCACACCATGGCATTCACACACTATTTATAAATCACATTCAACATGTACAACCGTACACACACTTAACTAATTATAACATGTAATTTACTCTACCATTCATATTTAGTATTTGCCACACATAATTATCACACATTCACTCATCCAACCCAAACAAGCAAGCACTGTAACACCCCTCACCCATACCCAACTCTAGCACAAGGTTCGAGGCGTTACCAGGCTTATACATTCACAAACACACTAAATCGGGTCACCAAATTTCACCCAAAATTAAAACTTTTCAAACACATGTATATCGTCCCTTATATAGGCTTTCGTGAACTAAAACATGCATCGGGGCAGTTCGGGACAAAACTGAGAACATTCGATAAACTTTGGGCAACTTGTTAAATTTCTTTACTTTAGTGAGCCACTCGCACGTGTAGGTGGGGCCGTGTTGTCACACACGCCTGTGTGGCTTGGGACATGCCCGTGCCCTCAGCCCATGTAACTCTCTGTTTATGACGTCAGCATACATTTAGCGGCACACAGCCAAGACACACGCTCGTGTGTCTAGCCCATGCTAGACACTAACTTAAAATTTTAGGTGCAAGGGCGCACGGCCATACCATACGCCCCTGGGTGCAATCTGTGTGTCACACGCGGCCTAGACACACACCCGTGTGTCTACCCGTGTGGACCTTGTTAGGCTATTTTCTAAGCCTTTGGTCACCCTCTATCAACTAATCATAGTTATAGGTTACCTTAATACATAATAAGGCCATATTATATATTTAATACATCCTTGGTAAACCTCATTGCATGTAAACCTCATATCATCGGTTTTATACATGCTAGATTATTTCCTTTGTATTAAGGATTTTCCATGCCTCATTAACACCTTTAAGATTGGCTCATTATTGTAACTCATTGCCAAATATGGGCAAGCCACTCCATGTAAACATAAACATGCATAGATTTGTAGGTCATAGCCTACTTCAAAATAAGCCAATTTCCATGCCAAATACAAGAAGATATGTAAATTTTTACAAGCTTTCATATGGGAAATTCAAATGACACATATCACAAAATGAACCAATGCCCTATACATGCCATTGAACAAAATAAGAGTATCTATATACCAAAGCTAGATTAATTGATAGTGTGTTGATTCTCCAGTCGTCTTCCAATCTTTATGAGTCCTCGAGCTCTGTAAGACAGGGAAAAGAGAGGGGTAAGCATTTACATGCTTAGAAAGCCCGAATAACTGGAAAATATACTTACCGATTTTTTTAGCATGCAACCATATTAGGAAAATAAACCAACAAGTATGGAATGGTTTCCCTATCACATGCACTCCATCAACAAGTTAGTCACATAACATCATACCATGTAACTTATCTAAGATGAGCTCATCATTCAATGTTTTCATTTTTGTATCACATATTAATCCCGTTGAGTTACTCAGAAAATCTCGATGCATTGTCCATTTACTATCAAGTCATAATAGCGATCATCTCATGTATGCACTCCCGTGAACCTCACATCTTACGACGGGATTACTTGTCCGTGCTAAATCCCCCGTAATGTAAACTCATAAGGTGATGATGAGATTACCAGTCCAGGCTATATCCCTTATAGTGACAAACACCCTCAATGAGCTCGGATCTGAATTACCAGTCTAGGCTAAATTCAGACCCTAATCAGATTACCCGTCCGGGCTAAATCCACAATGCACACATATTCTTCGAGAGACTTGATCACTCAAGGAACACTCGTCCGGGCTAGATCCTTTCTACATTTGAGATCAACGGATTACCTGTCCTGGCTGAATCCTTTTCTGCAACACATGCAGGATCTCAAGTCATGTAAGCCATGGTTTATCCATTGAATTTTCCTTTTCAACCTTAACCGTGACATTTATCGACATGCCATTATTAAGGATGTATTTCATAGATTTTCATGCCATCATCAAATGCAATTACCATACATTCATAAATCATGCAATTAAACATACTATGAGTTTACTTTATGTTATCCGAACTTACCAAGTATTCGTCTCAGAATCGTGTTTCAGTTATTCTGAAACTTTTCGTTTTTCTCGATCAACCTCCGAAATTTGTTCATCGGGGTCTATAACAATAAAATTAAATTACTAACACCTCAAATTATTCCTTTTCAAGTCTAAATTTCAACCCCTACCCAAATGACCGTTTTGCCCCTAACCTTTCACATTTTTATGTTTTGGCATAATTGTTAAAAAAGCCTTCAACCTTTGGGGGCTTTTGGATATATGCCCCTAACCTTTTTTTTTTGAAATCGGCCCTTAATGTAACAGATTTTTTAGACATCGACCTAGTTGAAACGGTAACCGACAGTTGACCGTTAGTCAACAACTGGTCAAAAAATTTGCTCTACGTGGTGTTCCTGCTGACTGGTGACGTGGGTCACATTAAAATAAATAAGCTAACGTGGAAAAAAATTAAACAAATTTAATAATCATAAAATAAAAAAAACCCTAAATCCCCTAACCGCCAAATTCAAATCTGTTTTCCCAAATTCTAAAATTCCCAAATCATGAAATTCCTTAAATCCCTAACCTCCGAAATATTTCATTGAATCCCTAACAATCTTCAAATCCCTAAATCCTCAAATACCTAAATTATTAGTATTTCAAAATATTCTTGAAATCCCTAAAACTTTTACAAATCAAATCGTGGAATTCCTAATTAGGAACGAAATCGTGAAATCCCTTAGAACCAAATCGTGAAATCCTTAATCATTCTGGAAATTTTTATTTTTCTTCTGTCGTCTGAAATCATGGGTTCACATAGTTTAAATAGTCAACCTAGAGGTTGGGTAACACATGGTTCGAAGAAAAAATCGTCATATGAAAATGTTGTTACTCCATCGCAGAAGGAGTATGCCTACGATAGACCAGTAGTAAAATGTCACTGCAATAAATTAGCTCTAAGAGACACTTCATGGAGCGATTTAAATCCCAAGAGGAGGTTTATGGTTGTTCAGATTTTCGGGTAAGTGAAGAATTTTATTTGCAAATTGAGCTTGAGCTCAATTTTGATGATTTCATAAATCTCAGTATTTGTTTTGTTTTCATTTTGGATTATTTCAATTTGGCTGAATTGGGATTTGTTTGTAGGACGGTGGTTGCGATTTCTTCAAGTGGTACGATGGGAAAATGTGTGACTGTGTGACTGAGTTACTACGTCAATTGCATGATAGTGAATGAAATCTTTTGAAGGATAATTTAGCACTTAGAAAGAATATTATAGATTTGATTGTATTTGATGGTAACCATAATGATGGCAGTAGTGTTGTTGACATTGAGGTTGAAGGAGGTAGATCAATTTGTGGTGTTGAAAGAGAAGTAGCATTAAGGAAGAAAATGTTGACCATGAAGCAAAAAATTAAAATTATCAAGAAAGAGAAGTCAATGTATAAGATATTATTTTCTTGCTCTATGTTATGTATTGTATGCATCACCATAGGTTTCTTTTTTGGTAGTACTGGTAAAAGGCATATGCAACTAGCAGTTGCAAATTTTGATTGAAAAATATTGGTTGTTTTTATGTAATTTAACATTATGCTTGGAAATAATGACCAATATTTGTTGTTTATGCCTAATTTAATTCAGCTTAATAAATAATGCAGTGACAATAAACATAAGACTAAAAGGAAAAGTTTGATCATTTAAGCATATGATTTGGATAAATGTACTTTACAATTTCGATAAATGTACTTCACAAAAGCATATGATTAGTCAATACACCATTTACCCTATACACTACCAGCCAAAAACCAAAATGTGAGTGAGCTATACATACACCAAAATGAAAACCAACATATTGGTTTTCAATACAACAAAATAACATTCAACAATGGTGTATTCCAAAACCAAAATGTTGTAGGCTCAAAATGTAACTACCATCTTCTATTCCAAAGCCAGAATGTTGTAGGAAAAATACCTTACGTAGTACTTTTTAGATTACGAGCTGTAACGAAATGGTCCTGCAAAATAAAAAATAGATACAGATACAAATAGATAAATGAACTATGGAACAAGTTCAAAAGCAAGTTATCATAGTGAATCACAAGACAAACAGCAAAAGTCATTTTAATGGAACAAGTTCAAAAGCTTGTTATTTCGCGACTTGGGTGTTGAAGAAGTTTGTCCAGTACCAGACTGCAAGAGCATTTTATAGTAATATTAACAATGTATAAAATAACTCATATCAATAGTAAAAGGAAAAAACTTAATGCAAAAAATGGAAGATTTCTCTTAGATTTATCTAAGGTAGTTGACCTTTTAATGGAAGATTTCCCTTTTTGTTTATGTGGTTGTACATCTTGCTGCAAAAACTAAACATAATCATTAGTTAGACAAAATAAAATAAAAAAATTACTTAATATTTATAAACACTGTACCTATTTCGAATTTGTGCAAGACCGCTTGTTATGGTCATGTTGGCCACATTGAGTACATGTCATGAGTAGAACTTTCCTACTCAAGTGACCAGGCTTCAATTTTTTGGGTTCATCTTTGGCCATCCTCCTATTCTTTTTAGGCCACCCAGGCATCTTCCTTTCAATAGGAGGTAGCACTAGCTAAATGCCAGTTTTTTTCCAATCGTTTGGCCCATTTATGGGCTACATTGGAAAAAAATAAGCTTTCTTGTAGGTATCAATGTGATAATATTCATGTAGATATTCATCTGGTTGAAGCCCTAAGTGATACATGGTAGCACATGCACGGGAACATGGAATCCCACTAATTTGCCAACTTCTACAACTACATATCCTTTGACTTAGGTCCACTGTATACTGATAACTTCCTTTCCTTAACTCACATCCATTTTCACCATTCCATATTAGTTGCCACTCTACACAGTCCTTCTTGTTGGCATCAAACCTAGCTTTCACCAATGGACCATAATTTTGCTTCCATCCATTACATAACTTCTTTTTTTGTACTATCCTAGTCATCATATTGGTCCTAATATGCTCAAGCATTCTGATAATGCTTTTGAACCTAACTTCGACAATGCTTGAATTGAATGCTTCACACAAATTGTTGTCAACTATATATAATTTACAAGTAGTCCCAAGAAATGCCCTAGTCCACATCTTTGGAGACTTTTTCATCAAATTGTCATAAACATCTTTATCTTTCTTCTCTAGTGCTGAACATAGATCCTCCCACTCCCTCTCAGTCGTGCACTTTACAATCTACCAGAAATTACACTCATAATATTTCCCTAACTTCCTCCCTAACCAATTTTGCAAACATGTGCCTCTCACAATTCCTATGCTCCACCCTTGGTAGTATGTCAGAAATTGCAATCTCAATGCCCTAATTCAAATTAATGAACGAGATAGATTGCTACAAAATTTTAGTTAAATGCAGATGAAAGATTAAAAAAATAATACCAAGCTTAAAATTGCATATTTACTAATCCTTTCTTGGTCACTGATAATTGTGTACCCATACCCATCTTCCAAGCCCAAATCAGTTGATAGGAGACTGAGAAACCAGCCCCATGAATCAGTGCACTCCACTTCAACCACAGCCCATGCAATAGGGAACATTTGGTTGTTTGCGTCTCTTCCAACAACTGTGAGAAATTCAATCTTAAATGGGCCTTTTAGGAATTAACCATCTAGCCCAATGAGTGGCCTACACCCTACTTTCCAGCCTCTCTTTAGTGCATCAAAGCACACGTAAAACCTCTTAAAATGTGGAAGGGAGTCTGTTGTCACCCTTTGAACAACCATTTTTATTGTGCTTCCTGACATCTTTGACCTTAACTCATGAGCATAGTCCCATAGCAAGCCAAATTTATCCTTATGTTTCCCAGCCATTTTCTCATTCACTATTTTCTTTGCTCTATAACAACAGTCAATGGTTACATTTACGTGCATCTCAGAAGCACATCTTCTTTAAATTTTCCTCAGCTTCACCTTAGGATGATTCTTGATAGTTGCTTCAAAATGTTGAGTAATCATAGCAGCAGACACCATTTTGTTCTTAAAACTAACCGAACAATGATGCTCATCCTGAAATGTCTTTATTTGCAGGCATTTCGCAATGGGACTGTAGCTAGCCCTAATTCTCCATGGACAGTTAGGGGAAACAATACACCTTAGAACAACCCTTTTCGGTTCATTCTTAATAAACTTCAGTTGTCTTCTACATTCTTTAGAGTACTTTTAAATTGCGCTCTTAAACTATTTGCCATCCTTAAACAACATTCCCAGACTAAATTTTAACTTATCATTGTATAAGGGAAACTTGCTCCTCCTCTCACCATCTTTATGTTCTTCATCTTCATCGGACTCAACCAAGCTTCCATGTTCATCTGAGTCCCATACCTCAGTCTCATTTCCATCCTCCTCTTCTCCACTACGTGCAGTAGCAACATTATCCAGTCCATTTGATGTTGGAAAATCACCAGCGTATTCATCAGGAACATTATCAACTTCATCTGATGTTACAAAATCACCAACATATTCATCAGCAACATTATCCACTCCATCTGATGTTGTAAAATCACCAGCATATTCATTACCAGCAACTTCACTATCATTATCCTCTCCAACAGTAGACCCTAAACTAATTGTCCACCACTTTCCATACCAATATCTTCATCTACCTCAATACCAGTAGCAGACACACCCTCCCCATCAGCTTGTGCCTCTCATACATTACCCTTCCCACCAGATTCTACCTTTTCTAGATCACCTTCCCCATTAGATTCTACCCCTTCATCATCACCCTCCCCAGTAGTCAACAAAAAATATCATCTACAATTATAGGGTTATTAACCTCATGTTCAACATATAACTCAATCTCCTTAAACTTGACCCAAAAGTCCAACATAGCTATGGTTGAAGTGTCATCATAAATCACCCTTAGATTATTTTGTAACCCTACTGTACCAGGCTCATGAAAATAGATTAACATGACAGTGTTAAACTCTAACCCAATTTTGACTATTTTGCATAATTCAAAATAAGATATTGTGTCTGGGTCCTCTTTAAGCCTAATCACTTCCCCACCTGCATATCTAACATATGGGTCATTTATAAAGTGCCCACCCACATGCAAAATAATAAAATATTCATCATCTGATGACATCTACAAAAAATAGTAACACATTGTAAGTAAAAAATATAAAAAACACACAAAGCAATAATAGAAGTCTACAATTTTAACATCTTTTCTGAGCAAAAGCAATTTTTTTGAATAAGAAAACATTTTTCTAAGCAAAAAACGTTAAAATATAATAAAACAAAACTCACAACCTTCATTGGGACCACTTCTTTGAATACAATACAAAACAGTAACACTTGTCTACAATTTTAACATCTTTTTGCTTGGGTACTAGAAATCAACATCATCGGGACCACAAGTGCATCACAAATCGACAAAACAAACCCTACATTCTAGCACTGAAATTGCAATAATAAATCACAATTAACCATCTACAATTTTTACAACAGTTTTATCAACAACATCGGGACCACTATCGCATCAAAAATCGAGAAAACAAACCCTACATTGTCGCACTCAAATTGCAATACTAAATCACAAATAACCAACAAATCAAACCAGAAAATAGAATTTATTTGCCCAACAAACCAAATAAGAAAGCACCTAGCTTTCAATTTTGGGTTGCGGAAACTCTCACGATTGTTGAAGCTTTTTCGTTCCTAATAGTTTTAGAGGTTCAACAATCTGATTCATAAAAGCTTTAGAGATTTCAAGAAGATTTCGGAATGCTAACAATTTAGGTATTTAAAGATTTAGGGATTTGAAGATTGTTAGAGATTCAATGAAAGATTTCGGAGGTTAAGGATTTAAGGAATTTCACGATTTAGGGATTTTAGAATTTGGGAAAATAGATTTGAATTTGGGGGTTTGGGGATATAGGGTTTTTTTTGTTTTATGATTATTAAATTTGTTTAATTTTTTGCCACATCAGCTTATATATTTTAATGTGAGCCACGTCATCGGTCAACAGGAACGCCACGTAGACCAAATTTTTTGACCGACTGTTGACTAACGGTCAGCTGACGGTTACCATTTCAACTGGGTCACTGTCTGAAAAATCCATTATGATCTGAAAAATCTGTTATGTTAAGGGCCGATTTCAGAAAAAAAGGTTAGGGGCATATATCCAAAAGCCCCAAAGGTTGAGGGTTTTTTTTACAATTATGCCTTACGTTTTAGTCCCTAGGCTCGTATAATGAAATGCATGCTATTTCTACCTTACCCAAGCCTAGCCGAACACTTTTCCCTCTTATGGCAGCCCACATTTTTTCATTATTTCACATTTCTACCTCATACTTTACACCTTTTGCAAAATGACCCTTTTAGGGGTTTTCATGAAAATCACCTAGGAAAAGATGTTTAACACACATCCAACTTTCATATTCCTCCATAAAACATCAAAATATAAGTAACTTACGCATGGGTAAATTTCTAAACATGAACCCTAGCATGAAATATGGGTAGAAATAGAGAGAGTAAGCTAACGGGATTTAAAAAATACGAAGAACATTAAAAAAGGGGCTTGGGAGCACTTACTATTGAGCTTGAAAATGTTGAAAACCCTAGCTAAGATGGCTTGAGAAATTCGGCTGGATAAGGGAGAAGAATAGCTGATTTTTGCCTTCATTTTCCTATTTTATTTCATTAAAATGTCAAATGACCAAAATGCCCTTAAGCCCTTTTTTTAAACTTTTATCCACACAATCCCATTTTTGTCCAAAAACTTAGAAATTAGGTAAATTACTCTCTAAGGACCTTTAATTAATAATCTAAAGAAATTTCATACAAATTGCTTCTAGAATCCAAGTTTTGCAATTTATTAAATTTAGTCCCTAATTTCCAATTGGACACTTTACTCAAAGAATTTCTTCATGAAACTTTAACACATGCATATTCTCATATTCTATACCTCATAATAATCATAAAATAAATATTTTAATGTCAGATTTGTGGTCCCGAAACCACTATTCTGACTAGGCTCTACCTTTTTCCACGGAGATACTTTCAAGAATACTCTATCTCCAACTTGGAACTTGATTTCTTTTCTTTTCAGATCAGCATATGACTTTTGCCTATCTGATGCCACTTTTAAACAATCACATATCACTTTAACCTTTTCTTCAGTTTCCTTGATCAGATCAACTCTGTGAATCTCTTTTTGTTCCGTCCAATATAATGGAGTTCGGCACTTCCTACCATACAATGCCTCATAAGGTGCCATCTTCAAACCCGTTTGAAAGTTGTTGTTGTAAGCGAACTCTACCAATGGTTGGTATTTTTCCCAGCAGCCCTAAAATTCAAGGATGCAACATCGCAACATATCCTCCAGAATCTGAATCATCCGCTCAGACTGACCATTGGTCTGTGGGTGAAAAGCTATACTAAAGCTCAGCTTTGTACCCAAGGCTTCCTGTAACTTTTTCCAGAATCTCAAAGTGAATATCGGGTCTCTATCTGAAATAATCGACAGTGGTACCCCGTGTAATCTTACAACTTCAGATTTATACAAGTCGACCAATCTATCAAGAGAGTAGTCTACTCTTACTGGAATGAAATGAGCTGACTTCGTCAACTTATCCACCACAACCCATATCTCATCTTTCTTTTTTTGGCTTAATGGAAATCCTATCACAAAATCTATAGTAACTCTATCCCACTTCCATTCGGGGACTATCACAAGCTGTAACAACCCTGAAAGTACTTGATGTTCAGCTTTGACTTGCTGGCATATCAAGCATTTCGATACAAATTCGGAGATGTCTCTTTTCATGCCATTCCACCAGTACATTTTCTTCAAATCATTGTACATCTTGCTATTTACCGGATGAATAGACAAATGACTATCATGTGTCTCTTGCAAAATTTTTTGAATAAGCTCATCATCATTGGGTACACAAACCCTATCTCTAAACATCAAACATCTATCAGGACCGATCCAAAAATCTGATTTAATGCTTGATTCACATTGAATTCTTTTAGCTTATAAGTCACTGTCATTAGTTTGAGCATCATAAATTTCCTGCAAAAATGTCGACCTAGCTTCTAGCTCTGCCAAAACTGAACCATCATCAAGCAATGCCAATCGAGCGTCCATGGCTCTCAATACAAACAAGGATTTTTTGCTTAACGCATCGACGACCACATTCGCCTTTCCCGAGTGATAGTCAATAATCAGCTCATAATCTTTTATTAATTCTAACCATCTCTATTGTCTTAGATTCAATTCTTTTTTAGTCATCAAATACTTCAAACTCTTGTGGTCGGTAAATATACGACAAGTCTCACCATATAAATAATGCCTCCAAATTTTCAAGGCAAAAAAAATGGTGGCAAGCTCTAGATCGTACGTTGGATAGTTCTTCTCATGTGGCTTCAACTGCCATGAAGCATAGGCTATCACCTTGCCATCTTGCATAAGTACACAACCAAATCCATTTAAGGATGCATCACTGTAGACCATAAACTCTTTTCCCGGCTCAGGTAATACTAAAACTGGAGCTTCAGTCAGTAATGTCTTCAACTTTTCAAAGCTCTGCTGGCACTTTTCTATCCATTCAAACTTAACGTCTTTCTATAGCAACCTCGTCATTGGAGTCGCTATCATGGAGAATCCTTTCACTAATCTTCGATAGTAACTGGCTAAACCAAAAAAGCTTCTAACCTCAGTTACATTTTTAGGTGGTTTCCATTCAACAATGGCAGAGATCTTACTTGGATCAACTCGGATGCCTTCATGCAAAACAATATGACCCAAAAACCCCACTTCTTGGAGCCAAAATTCACTCTTTCTAAACTTAGCATACGATTGCTTTTCCCGTAAAGTCTGCAACACAGTTCTCATATGCTTCACAGGCTCTGCCTCATCTTTGGAATAAATCAAAATGTCGTCAATAAACACAATGACGAACTTATCCAAATATGGCTAAAAGATTCTATTCATTAGGTCCATGAATACGGCTGGTGCATTTGTTAACCCAAATGGCATGACAAGGAATTCATAGTTGCCATACCTCATTATAAAAGTTCTCTTTGGCACGTCCAACTCCTTAACTCGCAACTGATAATAGCCAGATCTCAGGTCTATCTTAGAGAATACAGTGGCTCCTCTCAACTAGTCGAACAAGTCATCGATCCTTGGCAAAGGATACTTATTCTTGATAGTCACATTGTTTAATTGCCGATAATCTATACACAGCCTCATTGAACCATCTTTATTCTTTACAAATAATACGGGAGCACCCCAAGGCGAAAAGCTTAGTCTTGCAAAACCTTTATCAGTTGGCTCTAGCAACTGTACTTTTAATTCTTTTAGCTCGGTTGGTGCCATCCTATACGGAGCAATAGAAATGGGAGCTATTCTTAGCACCAATTCAATGCCAAACTCTATCTCTCTTTCTGGAGGCAATCCAGGTAATTCTTCTGGGAACACGTCTGGATATCACATACTATTGGAACAGACTCAATCTTCAACTCTATTTCTTTAGTGTTCAATACAAAAGCAAGGTAGGCTTCATACCCTTTTCTCATATATCTCTGAGTAACCATCGCTGTGATTACAATCGGAAGCATACCCAATGCTCTTGAATCAACCCGTAAAATCTCACGATTTGGGCATTTCAATTCAATATACTTGCTACCATAGTTGACAACTACATCATGCAGGGTTAACCAATCCATGCCAAGTATTACATCAAACTCATCAAATGGTAACAACATAAGGTTAGCCGAAAAACAATAACCCTGAATCGTCAAAGGACAATTCTTACAAACTTTATCAACCAAGACCGACTTGCCTAATGGGTTCGACACTCTAATAATAAATTCTGTAGGTTCAAAGGGTATGTTCATACTAGACACCAATCTCATGCAAATGTATGAATGCGTCGACCCCAGATCAATTAAGGCAACAACACATGTATTAAAAAAAGAAAAAGTACCCGTAATAACGTCAAAAGCAAAGGCTTTCTCCCGAGCGCGTATTGCATACGTTCTTGCTGGGGCTCGAGCCTTTGATTTTATAGCATCTTTAGTCACAGCTCGATTGCCACTAGCACTTCCAGGATATCTAGGAGGTCTACCTCGTGCAATGGGAGCACTTAACTTCGGGGATACTTCCACTTCTTTTTCATTCTGCTCTAGGTAATCCCTGAGGAACTGGTCAAGAGAACTGCATCTGAAAGATGCACCGCTCTTTATTCAGTACTCTCCAGAGTGAAATTTATTGTAGCTCTAACACTTCAGCTTTTGGTCATCTACACTCCCCACACTAGTCACCATCGGGGAGGAAGACTTCTGATTGTGCCGTTTGGAGCCTCTCGCTCTACTCGAATATCCTACCAATAAAGTGGAGCATTCATGTTGGCTCCTTGATTTCTTTGTGGAAAATGAGAGCGTCTTATCGCTAGACCTCTTTCCCAAAACTCGAGCTTCTCTATTTGCTTGCTTTATTTCATTGTTGAGCTCCTTAACTTTCTTGGCCCGATCAGCTAATGCGGCGAACTCCTGTATTTCAAGAATCCCAATCAACAACTTGACTTCCTAATTCAGACCTTCTTCGAAGCGTTTACACATTTCTGACTCAGTTTAAACCCATTCAATTGCATACTGACTTAGCCTTACAAACTCCCTTTCGTATTCCGCTACAGTCTTATTTCTTTTTTTGAGTTCCAGGAACTCCTTTCATTTCGAGTCTAAGAACCTTTGACTGATGTATTTTTTCTTAAACTCTACTTGGAAAAATTCCCAAATGACGTTTCCCTTTGGCATCACGGAAGATACAGTCTTCCACCAGTGGTATACAATATCCTTCAGGAGAGACACGACACACTTTAAGCACTCCTCAGGTGTGCACGATAATCCATCTAATACCCGAGTAGTATTCTCGTGCCAGAACTCAGCTTTTTCAGCATCATCGTCGATCTTCCCTCTAAATTCCACAGCCTCATATTTTCTAAGCTTCTCTACAGGGGCCTTACCAATTCTTACAGGTGTCATACCTCCTGGAAAATCCTCATCAGGTTGATTAGGGGGCGGGGGAGGTCGTGGTATGTTCAGGCTATTCCTCAAATAATCCCCAAACCATTCATCCATCATATCAAAGAAGGCGGCTCTAGCCTCTTCTCGGCCTTCAAACATAAGCCTTCTACTACTGCTAGAAACAACTAGTTGTACGGAAGCTGGAGCATGGCTCTCGGCTCCCTTGGACTCACCTTGTGTTTGATTGAATGACATTTACTATATTCAAAGATAATTAAACAGTTAGGAGATATCACACTATCAACGTTCATATAATGGCATGTATAGCTAAACTCGATGCACTCTACAGTAGTCCTAAAATCGACTAAATCATAGCTCTAATACCACTAAATGTAACACACTTCAACCGTACCTAGTGTCGAGACATGGTTCGAGCCCTTACCGGGCATACACATTCATAAACACACTAAATCGGGTCACTGAATTTCACCCAAAATTAAAACTTTTCAAACACATGCATATCGTCCCTTATACAGGCCTTCAAGACCTAAAACATACATTGAGGCAGTATGGGACAAAATCGAGAACATTCGATAAACTTTGGGCAGCTTGTTAAATTTCCTTGCTTTAGTGAGTCACACGCCCGTGTGGCTTGGGGCACGCCCATGCCCTCAGCCCGTGTAACTCTCTGTTTATGATATCAGCATACATTTAGGGACACACGGCCAAGACACACGCCCGTGTATTTAGCCTGTGCTCGACGCTGACTTAAAAGTTTAGGTGCAGAGGACGCACGACCATACCACATGCCCCTGGGGGCAATCCGTGTGTCACACACGGCCTAGACACACGCCCATGTGTCTACCAGTGTGGACCTTGTTAGGCTGTTTTCTAAGCCTTCGGTCACCCTCTATCAACCAATCACACTAATAGGTTACCTTAATACATAATAAGGCCAAATTATATACTTACATATATCCTTGGTAAACCTTATTGCATGTAAACCTCATATCATCGATTTTATACATGCTAGGTTATTTCCTTTGTATTAAGGATTTTTCATGCCTCATTAACACCTTTAAGATTGGCTCATTATTGTAACTTATTTCCAATTATGGGTAAGCCACTCCATGTAAACATAAACATGCATAGATTTGTAGGTCATAGCCTACTTCAAAATAAGCCAATTTCCATGGCCAAATACAAGAAGATATGTAAATTTTTACAAGCTTCCATATGGGCAATTCAAATGATACATATCACAAAATGAACCAAAACCCTATACATGCCATTGAACAAAATAAGAGTATTTATATACCAAAGCTAGACTAATTGCTAGTGTGTTGATTCTCCAACCGTCTTCCAATCTTTACGAGTCTACGAGCTCTGTAAGACAGGGAAAAGAGAGGGGTAAGCATTTATAGGCTTAGTAAACCCGAATAACTGGAAAATAAACTTACTGATTTGTTTAGAATGCAACCATATTAGGTAAATAAACCAACAAGTATGGAATGGTTTCCCTATCACATGCACTCCATCAACAAGTTAGGCACATAACATCACACCATATAACTTATCTAATATGAGCTCATCATTCAATGTTTTCATTTTTGTATCACATATTGATCCCGTTCAGTTACTCAAAAAATCTTGATGGTTTATCCATTTACTATCAAGTCATAAGAACGATCATCTCATGTATGCACTCCTGTTAACCTCACATCTTACTACGAGATTACCAGTCCAGGCTAAATCCCTGTAATGTAAACTCATAAGGTGATGTTGAGATGACCAGTCCAGGCTAAGTCCCTTATAGTGACAAACACTCTCAATGAGCTCGGATCTGAATTACCAGTCCAGGCTAAATTCAGATCCTAATTTGATTACCCGTTCAGGTTATATCCGCATGCACACATATTCTTCAGGAGGCTCGATCACTCAAGAAACACCCGTCTAGGCTAGATCCTTTCTACATTTGAGATCAACAGATTATCTGTCCCGGCTAAATCCTTTTCTGTAACACATGCAGGATCTCAAGTCATGTAAGCCATGGTTTATCCATCAAATTTCCCTTTTCAACCTCAACAGGGACATTTATCAACATGTCATTATTAAGGATGTATTTCATACATTTTCATGCCATCATCAAATGCAATTACCATACACTCAAAAATCATGCAATTAAGGATACTATGAGTTTACTTTAAGTTATCCGAACTTATCTGGTATTCGTCTCGGAATTGTGTTTCTGTTATTCCGAAACTTTTCGTTATCCTCGATCAACCTCTGAAATTTGTTCCTCGGCGTGTTGATGCCATGTCCCAAACAGGTCTTATACGGGATCACATAATGATGCCGACGCCATGTCCCAGACATGGTATTACACTGGCTCACATAACGATGCCGATGCCATGTCCCAGACATGGTCTTACATGGTATTACATGCCGATGCCATATCCCAAATATGGTCTTACACGGTTACACATATTGCCATGGTCCAACCATGGTCTTTACCGTCAATTCATAACATGTCGTAATTCGATCATGCTCAACCATGCATTTCTTTTAATTGGATCTTTCAATATGATCTTGTATTTTTATATTATTCATGATCCAAAACCCTAAGGGCATTTTGGTCATTTGGTAATTAAAAGAATAAAAAGGGAAAATCAAAATAAAAATGTCCATCTTCTCCGTGTGCTAGCCGAATTTCTCAATAGCCATAGCTATGGTTTTGTTCAACATTTCCAATCTTGATTTTAAGTGTTCCCTAGCCCCATTTTTAACGTTCTTTGTATTTTTGAAGTCTTTGAAACATGATCTACCCATTTCTAGCTATATTTTGAGCTAGGGTTCATGTCTGAAATTTAACCCAAGTGTAACATGTATGTATTTTGTTGATTAATAGAGGAATATGAATGTTTGATGCATGATAAACATCTTTTACTAGGTGATTTTTAGTGAAAACACCTAAAAAGGGGACTTGTTTGTAAAAATGTAAAAGTGAGTAGTAATAATGTGAAATAAAGGAAAATATGGGTTGATATGAGAATAGTAAAGGTTCTGCTAGGCTTGGATAACCAAAAAAATGCATGCATTTCATTTCACGAGCCTAGGGACTAAATCATAAATAAGTAGAAAGATAGGGGTAAAAAGGTAATTTTACCAGAGCATGAATTATAGATTGATTTGAGTAATGTGATTAATAAACAAGTTAAATTTGGCATTATAGATCAAGAAAAATGTGAACCAGGTCTTAATCAAGGGAAGAATAAAGTATACGACGATTAGGCTCAAATACCATCATTTTGTACCGAGGTAAGTGCATATGCAAATAATATGGTGTTGTAGTATGTTTTTAATGTTTTGATATTATGTGATAAATGTCTTTTTGTTATTATGAGTTATATACTTATTGGTTGTTCTGAAAGCATAAATGATAATTGGCCGTTACATACAACATCACGGGCAAGTATGACAAAGTATACCATGTCCAAGTGAGGAAAATCTCATTTGAACCTTAAGAATAGTTTAGGATACAAGTGACATATCACTAGGAATTTAAAAATCTGAACTTTCTGAGTTAGTCTGGGTTCCTGATATATATGAGGCATCCGAGCTCATTGAGTCGGTCCGAGTTGATTATGGATGCGAGCATCCGAGCTTCTTGAGTTGGTCCGAGTTCATTATGGATGTGATAAATGTAATTGGGTTCCGGGAAATGGTCTTGTGTGTCCTACAGGTGGCTAGGTAATCTTTGAGTTGGTCGGATATCTAATAGCTTGTGTGAGCAGCCCATGTAGCTACACCTTGACTGATAGCTTTTATGAGCAAGCCCGTGTATAGCTCCATTGCAAACGTTACATGTTATGAGGTAGCTTTCTCTACGTATGTATATGTGGCACTTATGTACAAGTTTTTCGCTTATCCAATAGTATTCCAAGTGTTCAATGGGTAATGCAATGGATATGATGAAAGTCACAATAAGGGCATGTTAAAGATGTATGGTTATATGATATACTACGATGAGTACAGGTATGTACACTAAACCTATGAATAATGCCTTGATAAAGAATGATTTGTGATGAGAAAGTATTTGTGTACATATGATAAGTAAGTCGAAAGGTTTACATGATGAATAATCTTTATGTATATGTTATTATGTATTTGCATGTTAATTGCCTACTATCATTGCATATTATTTGCAAGTGGACTTACTAAGCTTTAATGCTTACCCCCTTTGCTTTCCATCCTTTGTAGTTCTGCTAAGCTAGCTCGAGGATCAGAAGCTGTTTGAGTATTCGATCACACTATCAAAGCAATATTAGGTATAGTGAAGTTGTTATTTTGAGTATGACATGTATAAGGGACTTGGTTATTTTGTGATATGTGTCATGCTATTTGACCAAATTGTGAAGGCATATGATGTTGATGATTTATTTTGTAATGGCCATGTGATATGGCTTATATTTAATCATTTGTTTGTATTCTATTTACCCATGCATGCATGTGTTAGTGCCTTGATGATGTGATAAGTTATTGCTTGGTGAATGTATGATAAAGTATGGATTAGATGCTAAAAGATAAGGGATGACTTAATGGCTTAAAATGACTATTGTAACAGCCTGATTTTGGGCTTACTCGAAACAGTGGTTTTGGGACCACAAATCTAAGGTCAAGATATTAATTCTGTTATTATTTTGGTGTCATAGTATAATTATGTGAGTGTATGGGAAATTTAGTGAATTAATTTTAGGGTTAGTGGGCCTAATTGCGAAAAAAGACTAAATCGCATAAAGGGAAAAAGTTTTGTTTTGCTAGCTAATGGTGTTAAATAGCTAGAGAACCAAAATTAGGGGTCTTTAAACTGCAATTAAGCCCTTAAATATAGGCTGGCTGGCCATATAGACAAAGATGAGACAATTTTCTAAGTTGGGTGAAATTTGGTAGCTTATTTCACTAAAAAAATAAAATAAAATAAAGAGGGAATGATATCATGTTCTTCTCATCTCTTTCTCCACTGAAAATACCATCAAAGAGGGGGGTTTTGAAGCTTTAAAATTTTAGCTAGGTTATCCTCTTGCAAATAAGTGATTTTCATAACCATTCTTGATAATTTTTGTAGTTTTGGGACCCTTGTAGATGAGCTAACTAATGTGGGGACCATTTTGAAAAATGGCTGGTAGTTTGGGGATTTGCCATGAATGAATATATGATGTTTGTTGAGTTTTTATGGAAGAAAATGAACCTTGGTTGTTAAGTAAAGAACTTTTGTGAAAGGATTTTTCATGAAAACCCCTAATAGGACCACTTTTATAAAGTTTGTAAAATAGGTGGTATTTGCGTGAAATGTGTGAAATTATGAGTTGCCATAAGCATGAAATAGGTTCGGCTAGGCTTGGTTGGTGTGAAAATTTGATTGAAATCTATTTACAAGCCTAAGGGAAAAATCGTAATTTTTGTGAAGACTAAGAGGAAAATGGTCTTTTTACCAAAGTATGAATTTTGGAGTGAATTAATTATTATGGTGATTAAATTAGTGAAATTTTTTGTTTTAGATCAAGAAAGACGCTATCCAGACTTAGACCGGGAGAAGACCAAGCTAGTTGAATAACTCGACCTAGTCACCTACTTTTGTAACACCAAGGTAAGTTGTACGTAAATAATGCTAATTCAATATTATCATGTATTGTACAATTAGTATGGTATGAATTGTTGAATTGCGTTGTAAATGAGAATTTATATAATGAAGACTTCCGATTGAACATTAGAAACAAATTTGGATATTCATACCATGACATTGGGTGATATGTGTGCTAGTGTAAGATATGTCTGGGACATGTATTAGCCACATATTAAGAGCCAGTGTAAGACATGTCTGGGACATGCATCGGCATTGAGACGAGATTTAGTGTAAGACATGTATGGGACATGCATCTGCCTTGAGATATATAAGCTAGTGTAAGACCTATCTGGGACATGGCGTTAGCTTGTTGTGTGTCAGTGTAAGACCTCTCTATGACATGGCATCGACATTGATAGATGATAGCCAGTGTAAGACCTGTTTGGGACATGACATCAGCTTCGATATATGAAAGTCAGTGTAAGACCTATCTGGGACATGGCATCGAATTTGATGTGCAAGCCAGTGTAAGACCATGTTTGGGACATGGCGTCGACATCTTATCCCATGTTTGGGGCTAATAAATATTCTGTAGTATTCTAAATGGTTCAACGGAAAATTTATGATTTATTTCAAAATGAGAGAACTTATGACCATGTGGTGAGTGGTACAGGTACCTAAATGAGAATTTCGAAATACGATCTTCATTTACGTTGTATGTTTAGTAAGGAAGGAAAGTGGGTAAGTTATGCTTATAACCATTTGTGTATTGTACATGAAGTATGAAATGTGAATTCAATCGACATTGTATTCTTGGTGAGAGATGAATATGAACAATTAATATTTATAAATCCTCACTTTCCCGTGCAAATTGAATTATATTGGGAGTATGATCCCTTATGGTAACTTGTAGTTATTTCATTATTTACATATGACTTACTAAGCTTTATGCTTACCTCTTTTTCTTTTCTTTTCCTTGTAGTGCTCCCAAATTAGCCCGTGGATTAGATACCGTCAAAGGCCTTATTCACACTATCATTTGAAGCTTGGTATAGTTAGTTCTTTTATTTTTAATATGGCATGTATAGGAGTTTATCTTTTGAGTTTTGTGTCTTTATTTTGGTCGAATGGGTTGGCTTGGGATGAAACCCTTCATTTTGTATAAGGCTACAAATTATGGTTAATATTTATCTATGATATGCAATTGATGATGTTTCATGGATGGCCAAATTGCGTGAATGAATAAGTACATGATTGGATTGTTATAGTGTAATGAGGGTTGTTTTTAATTATCATGTTGTGGTTGAATTGCCCTTATGTTGATGCATGGAATTGGCAATAATGATGTGGTATAATTTAGTGCAAGTAAGGGTGGCAAAAAGGCTTGGTAGATAGCCTTATTTTTTTCCACACGGGTAGATGCACGATCGTGTGTCTAGGCCGTGTACGACATACGGTCAGCCCCAGGGACGTGTTATCCGGCCGTGTGTCCCTTGCACCTTGAATTTTTAAGTCAGTATGCATGGTAGTAAACACAAGAGTAGAGACACGACCGTGTGCCTTATCCGTGTGGAGAACACGGCCTCTGGCCACGAGCGTGTGCCCCTAAATTATTGCTGACGTCAAAAACAGAATGTCAAGGTTTTTACACACGGGCTGCGACATGGGCGTGTCATGGCAGTGTGCGGGACAAGAGATATAGACACGGGCATGTGCCTGACCATTTCAAAAACCCTGTAAGTTTGAATTTGGAATTAAATTCACACGGGTTAGGGGCAAGGGTGTGTCCCCTTGTGCTTAGGCCATGTGGACCACAAGCGCTTTCAGCACGGTTAGGCCAAAATGGCCACACGGGCGTGTACCCCTATTTCAAGTGGTACTTTTCAAAGTTTCCAAAAATGTTCAGACTATCCCCGTAAAGTTTTCAAAGCGTGTTGTGGGCCTCGTAGGCCTATATCAAGGTCTTTTAGACAATTATTGAAAATTTTTAAATTTGATCAAGTTTTTATGATTCAAATATGCTCGAGTGCTTGTGTTTAAGTCGAGTAATGCCTCGTACCCTGTCCTGACCTCAGACTCGAGAAAGGGGTGTTACAACTATAGTCATGAATGCATAATTTGAAGTTATGGTAACAAGTTTGACAATGCATGATGTGGAATGCTTCTAAATGGTGTAACAAAATGAAAGTGCAACAGAATGACATTATGAAGATGTGAGAGTGCCACGATGTTGAATATTTGAGTGTCTAAATATGTCATGTTGCATGCTATGAAATATGTTTGAATGTATGAATGATTGAGGGTGACAATTGGCTTGGAAAATAGCCTTTAACTGGTCCACAAGGGTAGACACATGGGCATGTGTCTAGACCGTGTATGACACACAGTCTGTCTCACGGGCATGTTGAATGGCCATGTGTCCTCTACACCTTATTTTTTGCAAGTCAGTATGCTCAGTAGTAAACACACAGGCTAAGACACAGGCGTGTGTCTTCGCTGTGTGAGAGACACAGCCTACCCACATGGGCGTGTACTCTGGCCGTGTGAAGTCTGCACCTTTTTATGAAAAATTCATTTAATTTTAATTGACCACACGGTTTGGCCACATGGTGGTGTGATGCGGTCGTGTGACCCTAAATTGATGCTGACGTCATAGTCAGAGAGTTACACGGCTGGAGGACAGGGGCGTGTCAAGAGCACACGGGTGTGTCGAGAGCACACGGGCGTGTCCTCTGTCTCACACGGGCATATGGCTCTGTATTAGGGAAAATTTCCCAAAGTTTTCTAAAGTCTTCAATTTAGCCCCAAATACCTTCTGATGGTTGTTTTGGGCCTCGCAGGCCCATGTTAAGGACAAATTGTGTATGTATGAATGAAGTTGTTTTAAAAAAAGATTTTATAGCCTGGTTTTTGCATGAATGACTGTGTATGTGTTTGATAATGCCCTGTATCCTATCCCGACCTCAGGTACGGGTAATGGGTGTTACATTTAGTGGTATCAGAGCTATGGTTTAGTCGATTCTCAAACTAACCTAGCATATTTGAGTCTAGCTATACATGTCATACTATATATATAATGATAGTGTGACGAATCTTGACAATATTAAAATTTGTTTTCATATAGCAAATGGATCCCGACAGAGCACTGGCGGATGATCTAGAAAGTAACGCATTTACTCCAGCTGCAGGAGCGGTGCCTTCCGAGAGTAGACCTGAAACTGTTAGTAGAGGAGAAGGAGGCAATGAGGACTTTCTTCACATGATGAATTGATGGTAGACGGAGTTCGTTTGAACGAACCCAAATGCCCCACCTCCCCCAAATCATCAACCCGCACTCGTGATGCCTCATAGTATAGATTTCATGAGATTCTCTAGAACACCTATTGATAAAATTCAGAAACAAGGTACTAAGGAATTTAGTGAAAATGCAGATGATGACCCTAAGAAAGTAGAGTTCTGGTTAGAGAACTCAATGCAAGTATTTGATGAATTATCCTGTACACCCAATAAGTGCCTAAAACGTGCCATATCTTTGTAAAGAGATGCAGCGTATCACTGGTGGAGAATGCTTATATCTGTGGTACCACCGGGAGGATTACTTGGGAATTCTTTCAAGAGGAATTCCGAAAGAAATACATTAGCGAATGGTTCATCGATCAAAAGCATAAGGAATTTCTGGATTTGAAACAGGGTCGTATGACAGTTAGTGAATATGAGAGGAAATTTGTTAGACTCAGTAAGTACGCTCGGGAGTGTGTATCCTCTGAAGCTAAGATGTGTAGAAGATTTGAAGATGGACTTAATGAGGATATTAAGACATTAGTGGGTATTCTTGAGTTGAAAGAATTTGTGGTACTCGTTGAACGGGCTTGTAAAGTCGAGGAGTTGATCAAAAAAAAGAGGAAAGCCAAGTCGGAGGCAAGAGATACAAGAAAGAAATATATGAGTAAGTCATTGCCATCTCGGTTTAAGAATTCTAGAGAGATGTACTCTCGTTCATATGTGTCAGCTGGACATTCATACGGGAACCGTAGAAAGCAAAAAATTCGAGTTTTAGATCTCAGGCTACATCCGTGGCAAGTGTGGCTAACGCTAAACCTTCCAAGCTCAAGTGCCAACAATGTGGTAGATCTTATTTTGGCACCTGTAGGGTGAGTGAGGGATCTTGTTTCAAGTGTGGTTCTTAAGACCACTATATTAAAGACTGGCCCGAGATGATAAAAAAAGGAAGATTTTAGAACTCAAGGCCGAGTGGCATAGCTTTTAGGGGAAGACCCTTGAGAAATGTCGGGAATGGTTCTGGTAGTAAGAATGTGACACGAGATATAGCAGTGAGATCTAAAGCTAGGGCTCCGGCTAGAGCCTACGCCATACACGCGCGTGAAGATGAAACTTCTCCTGAGGTGATCACTGATAATTTTTCTCTATATGATACTAATGTAATTGCTTTGATAAACCCTGGCTCTACTCATTGATATGTGTGTATGAAATTGGCATCTAGTATGAATATACCTATTGAGACTACTGAATTTATGATTAAAGTGTCAAATTCATTAGGAAAGCATGAGATAGTTGATAAAGTATGTAAGAAATGCCCTTTGATGGTTAAAGGTCATTGTTTTCTGGCCGACTTGATGTTGTTGCCTTTTGATGAATTTGATGTCATACTGGGTATGGATTGGTTGACACTCCATGATGCTATAGTGAATTATAGACAGAAAGTTATGGAATTGAAATGTGAAAACGGTGAGATTTTTTAGGTTGAATTAGATGATGCAGATAAGCCGCCAATGGTAATTTCTTCATTGATTGCTCAAAAATGTATGCGAAAAGGGTATGAAGCTTATTTGACATACATAATGAATACAGAGGAATCCAAATTGAAAATCGAATCAGTGCCAATTGTATGCAAGTATGTTGATGTATTTCTGGAGGAATTGCAAGGTTTGCCTCTAATTAGGGAAGTTGAATTCGGTATTGAGCTAATACCAGGGACAACACCTATCTCTATTGCTCCGTATAGGATGGCACCGACTGATCTAAAAGAATTGAAGTCATAGTTGCAAGAGTTGACTAACAAAGGTTTTACGAGACCAAGCTTTTTGCCATGAGGTGCTCCTGTATTATTCATGAAAAAGAAGGACAGTTCTATAAGATTATGCATTGACTACTGGCAGCTCAATAAGGTGACAATAAAAAATAAGTATCCCCTTCTAAGGATTGATGACTTGTTTGATCAGCTGAAAAGAGAGACATGGTTCTCTAAGATAGATTTGAGATCCAAATATTACCAGTTACGAGTTAAGGAGTCAGATGTGCCTAAGACTGCCTTTAGAACGAGGTATAGCCACTACGAGTTTCTTGTTATGCCATTTGGATTAACTATTGCTCCTGCCATGTTTATGGACTTAATGAATCGAATTTTTTTGCCATATTTGGATAAGTTTTGTTGTGGTGTTTATCGAAGATATTCTGATATATTCTAGAGATGAGGCAAAGCATGTCAAACACTTGAGAACTGTTTTGCAGACTTTGAGGGACAAATAGTTGTATGCTAAGTTTAGTAAAAGCGAGTTTTGGCTTCGAGAGGTCAGGTTCTTAGGCCACATTGTTTCAAGAGATGGTATACAATTTGATTCTAGTAAGATTTCTGCTATTGTCGAATGGAAGCCGCCAAGGAATGTATGTAACACCCCGAACCCGAGACCGTCGCCGAAGTTGAACACGAGCTGTTAACAGACTTCAAACCACTTATTAAAAATTTCCCAGACAAGCTGCCAATCTGCGTACTAGTCACTTTAAAAATCATATCTTGAGTTCTGAAACTCGAAATCCAGTTCTGTAAATTTTCCCTGGAACTAGACTCATATATCTATATGGTAGAATTTTTGTAGAATTTTTAGTCTGGCCAATTGGTACAGTTTATTAGTAAAAGTCGTCCCTGTTCCTGGGTTCGACTGCTCTGACCTTTGTGCATTACGACTTAGATATCTCCCTTTACAGAGCTTCAATACTTATGCCGTTTATCTCTAATGAAACTAGACTCGATAACAAATCTGTTCATATAAGGCACGACCTCTAATTATCTCGATAAAATTTACGGTGAATTTTATAAGTCATAACAAGGGATCCAGAAATCACTCTGGCACTGTTTCACAATAATTTAATTATGTCCTAACATAAAGTTCATATGGTCGTTTCGTTTCTTCCATATGAAAATAGACTCATCAAGCTTTGATTACCTAATTTATTCATTATTTAATTCCATTTCTACTATTTTTAGTGATTTTTCAATCTCACAACACTGCTGCTGTCAGCATCTGTTACTAAAGCAGACTATGCCTATTTCGTGATTTTCCTTGGTCTAACGAGTGATTCATCATACCTATCACCAATTATGATCATGACTAGCCATTCCAAAGGCTAATCATTGCCAAACATCTCCCTACTACACTATTGCCCTATCATGAATTTTAGCACCAAAAATAATCAACCATGACATATGGCATAAAAATCGAATAGGCCTCAACTATTATTCAACCAAAACCTAATTGGCCCAATATCTGTCATGACCACATTATAAAACCCATTTACTAAGATTTATAACTAAATATCATAGGACCCAAAGTCCAAATTAACATTTATGCCATTTTCGCATGGCTGAAAGTTTACATACCAAAGTTCAAACACAACATAATAGCCTATACATGCCGAAATGTTCTCCTAGACCGACTAAGAAGAAAGTACCAAAACTTGCTAGCTGGTGTGATGACTTCGATGACGGTCCCAAGCACGCAAAAAGACGAGTCCAAGAAACCTAAAGTAGGCGACAAGCAAACACCGAGTGAGTATATAACTCAGTAAGTCATAAGCATTACATAATCATCCATTAATAAATTATCACATGAGAAAACAAGTGAAAAGGGGTTAATTCTCTCCACCCATACCAACTATGCCATGGTTCCTTAGACCTTTCGGCTCAATATCATACAAAGTACTACATCAATTTTTCATATGCTACTCAACATGGTATTTGAGGCATTTTCCATGGATGCTTTCATTCTCGTTACATTCATGCAACTAAATAACATTCCCTCTATTCCACGATGAATCTCATGTACGTCACTTCAAGTATAATTATCACATAGGTTCAAAACTTATCAAGCAAGAATTCCAAATATAAACATAACGTCTATTAGCCACGAACTCAAGACACTTACTCGTCCGCTGTCCATGACCAACTCAATAAGGTCGCACACTTAGTGTCAATAGTGGTTCAAAAACATATAGTAAGTCCGCACACTTAGTGTTATATAATCAAACTCGCACACTTAGTGCTTACATAATCAAACTCGCACACTTAGTGCTATATAATCAAACTTGCACACTTAGTGCTATGCAATTTAAACCTGCACACTTAGTGCCAATCTCATGATCATACTTGTTTATACCCGCACACTTAGTGCCGAAATCTACATCTCAATACACCTCACCTCTTTTCTTTTTCATTCAATACTTTCATCACCCCATGCATACGTGTATATATATATTTATCATTTCATTCGACATAATTACATAGACATTATGACTATTTAAATCAATACCAAATATATGCTTAATGACTTACCTTGTGTTGGGTAAGACGGTTCCAACTCGGCTACTCGATGATCTTTTCTTTGCCTTTGCTTGATTCTCCTCCTTTAACTCCTTGAGCTTAATCAATAAATCAACTAGTTTAACCATCTTGCTAACATTCATAATTCAATTACACATGCATATATATGTTTGTATATTCGGCAACCATCCTCACTAATTACCCATTTAGTCGATTATACACATAATTAAAGGTAACATCACGAATGGGCATACTTATGTATATATATATGTATATATACTTCCGAATGGGCATCACAATTAGATTTAACACCAACTTCATACTCAATTAGATGGCCGAATGTATGTATATATGTACAATGTCAACTATAACATCATTTAAACACCTAATTTCATCTCATGAACACTTGATCGAATTTTCCTAATCTAGCATATTTTCACATCTATTTGTAACATCATGTAAATCCACATATAACTACATTTCTTAAGTTCCACATCTTAATGCCCATTATAGCCACTCCCATAGTCTAAATCTAACAATCGGCAACACCCACCTTTCCACTATGTTAGCTGAACACTCATTCTCTTCTTAGTCCTAAATTCGGCACCTCCAACAAAATAGCTTAACAATTTCAACTTTCATGCTAACATAACAAGCAACTTAACACATCCATATAACTAGCATGCTAATAGCATCAAGGTATCAACTAAAATTTTTAAGCTCCTTAGCCGAATCCTAACTCTCCAACAACCCCAAATCCAACCATGAGATAGATAGAATTTAGACTCATCACCCAAAGGTTGTATATACTTCCAAAAATAACCTTGAACATACCTTAATCTAGAGGACCACCTTGGCCGAATCTTCCTTCTTCCTCTTCCTCTAGTTACGGCAATTGAAAAAGAAAGAAAACATGAACACTCCTTCTTCCCTCCTCATTTTGTTCATCTTTTCCTTTTTAATTCCTTTCTTTTATTTATTTTAATTGTTAACTAATAAATAATTGCATTGAAATTCAACCTAAGGGATGGGCATCATGGCATGGCCGGCCACTACTTGGGTTTTTTTAGCAATTTGACATGCAAACCCAAGATCCCTCACTTTGTTATTATTTGGTCCTTACACATTCCCCTATCATATTTTCTTAAGTTCTCAACTAAGTCAATCACACGAAATTCACATTCATAAGTCTAAATTAAATCATCAAATTTTCACACATGCACTAATACACATAGAGGACATGCAACTAAATTTTAAATAAATTCTTGGGACTCGGTCTTATGGCCCCGAAACTACATTCCAACTGGGTCTAATTTAGACTGTCACAACTCTCCCCCACATAAGAAATTTTCGTCCCCGAAAATCTTACCAGTGAACAATTTAGGATATCGATCCTTCATAGAGTCCTCAAGTTCCCAAGTGGCTTCTTCGACTCCGTGTTTATGCCACAGTACCTTTACTAATGAGATTTTCCTGTTTCGTAGTTCTTTTACTTCACGTGCTAAAATACGAACTGGTTCTTCTTTGTAACTCAAATTAGATTGAATCTCGATCTCCGATGGAGTAATTACATGCGATGGATAGGACCTATATCGTCGAAGCATCGAGACATGAAAAACGTTGTGAATCTTTTCGAGCTCAGGGGGCAAAATTAATCGGTATGCAACTGGTCCAACTCGTTCGGATACTTCATACGGACCGATGAACCTCGGACTCAATTTGCCCTTACGACCAAATCTAAGTACCTTCTTCCAGGGTGAAATTTTGAGAAATACTTTGTCTCCAACCTGATATTCAATGTCTTTTCTTTTCAAATCCGCATACGACTTTTGACGATCCGAAGCGGCTTTCAAACTTTCGCGAATTACTCGGACTTTCTGCTAGGCATCCTTAATCAAATCAACCCCAAGGATCTTACTTTCACTAAGTTCAGTCCAAAATAATGGGGTACGGCATTTACGACCGTATAAAGCCTCGTAAGGTGCCATCTTAATGCCTGACTGAAAACTATTGTTGTAAGCGAATTCGATCAAAGGCAGATATCTTTCCCATGAACCACAAAACTCTAAAACACAACATCTCAACATATCCTCGAGTATCTGAATTATCCGCTCAGATTGGCCATCGGTCTGAGGATGGAATGCGATGCTAAAGTGCATCTTGGTACCCAATGCTTCTTGTAATTTCTTCCAAAATCGTGAGGTAAATCTTGGGTCTCTATTCGACACGATGGAAATAGGTACCCCATGCAACCGAACTATTTGGGAGACATATAATTCTGCCAATTTATCGAGCGAAAAATCCGTACGGACAGGGATAAAATGAGCAGACTTGGTCAATCTATCAACAATGACCCAGACCGAGTCTTTCTTACTCTGAGTCAACGGTAACCCAGATATAAAGTCCATTGTTATTCGATCCCATTTCCATTCGGGTATCATGATTGGCTGAAGTAATCCCGATGGTACTTGATGTTCCGCTTTCACTTGTTGACATATCAAACACCTTGAAACAAATTTAGAAATGTCTCGTTTCATACCGGGCCACCAAAATTGGCGTTTCAGGTCATTGTACATTTTAGTACTACCCGGGTGGACTGACATTCGACTACTATGAGCCTCGTTCAAAATCATCGAAATAAGTTTCGAATTTCTTGGAACACATAATCGACCTCTGAACATCAAGCAATCATTGTCGTCAATCCGGAACTCTGATTCCTTATTCGAAGCACATTCAGCTCGTTTAGTGACCAATTCAGCATCGACTTTCTGGGATTCAAGTATTTGACGAATCAATAATGGTTTGGCCTCTAATTCAGCTACTAGCACCCCATCGGGTGAGACGGATAAGTGAGCATTCACCGTTCTCAAAGAAAACAGTGCTTTTCGACTTAAAGCATCGGCAACCACGATAGCCTTTCCCGGGTGATAATCAATAACAAGTTCGTAGTCCTTCAACAACTCAAGCCAACTTCTTTGTCGTAGATTTAGATCTCTTTGAGTCATCAGATATTTTAGACTCTTGTGGTCCGAATAAATATGACACCTTTCTCCAAACAAGTAATGTCGCCATATTTTCAAGGCGAACATTATGGCTGCTAATTCAAGATCGTGGGTCGGATAGTTTCTCTCATGCGGCTTTAATTGTCTCGACGCGTAAGCCACAACTCGACCTTCTTGCATCAACACACAACCTAGCCCAAGTAAGGATGCATCACTATAAATGACAAACTCTTTGCCACACTCCGGTTGTACTAGCACTAGAGCTTCGGTTAAACAGGTCTTTAGTCGATGAAACTCTTCCGACAGTTTTCTGTCCATTCAAACTCAACATCTTTTTGGAGTAGTTTCATCAACGGTGCAGCTATCATCGAGAAACCCCTTACAAACCGTCGGTAGTATCCGGCAAGTCCCAAAAAGCTCCTAACTTCAGTAATATTCCTCGGAGGTTTCCAATCGAGTATGGCCGAAATTTTGTTCGGATCCACTCTAACACCCGATGCGGACACCACGTGCCCCAAAAAGCTAACCTCTCTCAACCAAAATTCACATTTACTGAATTTTGCGTATAACTGCTTGTCTCGCAAAATCTGTAATACTAACCTCAAATGCTCGGCGTGTTCGGCTTCACCTTGTGAATAAACTAAAATATCATCAATAAACACAACCACAAATCGATCCAAGTATGGCCTGAATACTCGATTCATTAAATCCATAAATATCGTAGGGGCATTAGTGAGCCCAAACGGCATCACTAAGAATTCGTAGTGACCGTACCTCGTTCTAAAAGCGGTTTTGGGTATGTCCGAGTCTCGAACCCTCAACTGATAATAACCAGATCTCAAATCTATCTTGGAAAATACTGAGGCTCCCTTTAATTGATCAAACAAATCATCAATACGTGGCAACGAGTATTTATTCTTTATGGTCACTTTATTCAACTGACGATAGTCGATGCACAATCTCATGGTTCCATCCTTCTTTTTCACAAACAATACGGGTCCGCCCCATGGAGAAAAACTCGGTCGAGCGAAACCTCTATCCATCAATTCTTGCAATTGAACTTTCAATTCCTTTAATTCCGTTAATGCCATACGATACGGGGCTATTGAGATTGGCGTGGTACCAGGTACAATCTCGATGCCGAATTCCACCTTTCGAACCGGTGGCAACCCCGGTAACTCCTCAGGAAAAACATCTGAATACTCACAAACCACTGGTACTGATTCAAGTTTCCTTTCCGTCTCTTTGCTATCAAATACATACGCAAGGTATGTTTCACAACCCTTTTTCACATATCTCTGAGCGGTCATTGAAGATATTATCGCTGGCACCCCCTTCAAATCGGTAAACTCAACTCGGACTACCTCATCATTTGCACTCCTCAAATCGATGGTTTTTATTTTGCTGTTCACCACTGCATCATGTACGGTCAACCAATCCATACCAAGAATAACATCAAATTCGTCAAACGACAAAAGCATCAAATCAGCCGAAAAACAGGATTCTCGGATTATTAGAGGGCATCTCTTACACACTTTATCAACAAGTACGTATTGACCCAAAGGGTTTGACACTCGAATTACGAACTCAGTAGACTCAACAGGTAGAGTCTTACTGGATGCTAAGGTTTCACATACATATGAATGAGTAGAGCCAGGGTCAATCAATGCAATCACATTAGTATCAAAGAGGGTGAAAGTACCAGTGATGACGTCAGGGGAGGATGCCTCCTCTCGTGCGCGAATGGCATATGCTCTAGCAGAAGTACGGGTCTCGGCTCGAATAGCCGTATCAGAGGCCCCTCTTTGATTACCACCCCTACCCCCTGAAATTCTCGGTCGTCTACCTCTAGCTGTCATTCCACTAGGTCTTGCACCTTGCATCTTATTCTTCTCATCAAGCTCCGTGCAATCTCTAATGAAGTGGTCCTTCGAACCGCATCCGTAACAGGCCCTGTTAGTAGACTTACCCCAACATTCACCTAGGTGTCGTCTTCCGCATTGGGGACATTTAGGTTTCTCTTGACGATTATTGCCCACACTAGCTACTGAAGTAGCTCGGGAGTCCGTCGATGGTCGTGCTCTGATGGAAATTCCCGCAGTCGTCCTCGACTTATTAGTGTCCTCCCTGAACTTCTTTACCGCTGAGAACGGAGCTTTACCCGTCGATCTTTTACGATAGTCTCTAGCTTCAAATTCAGCCTTCTTCTTCTCCTTTCCAAGTTCTTCCGCCTTTCAGGCTAGTTCGACTAGTGTTACGAACTCCTTTATCTCTAGAATACCCACTAGTAGCTTTAAATCTTCATTCAATCCTTCTTCAAATCTTTTGCACATAGCAACCTCATCAGCCACACACTCCCGGGCATACCGACTGAGTCTTACGAACTATGTTCGTATTCAGATACTGTCATACGGCCTTGCTTGAGTTCCAAGAATTCCTTACGTTTTTGATCGATGAACCGTTGACTAATATATTTCTTTTGAAATTCCGTTTGAAAGAAATCCCAAGTAACTCGTTCGTTTGGGACTATGGAAATCAAGGTCCTCCACCAATAGTAGGCTGAGTCTCGCAACAAGGATACAGCACACTTTAGACATTCATCGGGTGTACATGACAGTTCATCAAACACCCGAATGGTATTATCAAGCCAGAACTCGGCCCTTTCGGCATCATCAGTAACTATGGCCTTGAACTCCTCGGCCCCGCGCTTCCTAATCAAGTCCACAAGGAGTTTACTCAGCCTCACAGGATCAGTAACCGATGGCATTACGGGCTCTTAGGGTGGATTATTTATATTCGGGAATGGTTGGACAGCCGGATAGGTTCGGGCATATTGCGCGACCCACTCATTCATCATGGTGAAGAAGGCTTGTTTCGCCCCTTCATCTTGATTATTTGCAGATGACTGAGGTTCAACAGGCGGTGTCCCTTACGCAGGAGCAGTCGCTACACTTTCAACATCATCCACTAAGGGTCTCTCTACCCCGGGTTCCATTTACTAATCAAAACAAAAATTTTAACCGTCAGAAGTCATCACATTATTAAGCACTAACATTAAGGCAAGTATAGCTAGACTCATACGCGCTATGGTAGTCCTAGAACCGACTAAACCATAGCTTTGATACCAATTAAATTGTAACACCTCGAACCCGAGACCGTCGCCGGAGTCGAACACGAGGTGTTAACAGACTTCAAACCACTTATTAAAAATTTCCCAGACAAGCTGCCAATCTGCATACTAGTCACTTTAAAAATCATATCTTGAGTTCTGAAACTCGAAATCAAATTCCGTAAATTTTACCCGGAACTATACTCATATATCTATATGTTATAATTTTTTTACAATTTTTGGTCAGGCGAATTGGTACATTTTATCAGTTAAAGTCGTCCCTGTTCCTGGGTTCGACTGCTCTGTCCTTTGTGCATTACGACTTAGATATCTCCCTTTACAGAGCTTCAATACTTATTCCGTTTTTCTCTCTTGAAACTAGACTCGATAACGAATCTGTCCATATAAGGCACGACCTCTAATTATCTCGATAAAATTTACGGTGAATTTTCTAAGTCATAACCGGGGATCCAGAAATCGCTCTGGCACTGTTTCACAAGAATTTAATTATCTCCTAACATAAAGTTCATATGGTCGTTTCGTTTCTTCCATATGAAAATAGACTCATCAAGATTCGATTACCTAATTTATTCATTATTTAATTCCATTTCTACTATTTTTAGTGATTTTTCAATCTCACAACACTGCTGCTGTCAGCATCTGTTACTAAAGCAGACTATGCCTATTTCGTGATTTTCCTTGGTCTAACGAGTGATTCAACATACCTATCACCAATTATGATCATGACTAGCCATGCCAAAGGCTAATCATTGTCAAACATCTCCCTACTACACTATTGCCATATCATGAATTTTAGCACCAAAAATAATCAACCATGACATATGGCATAAAAATCGAATAGGCCTCAACTATTATTCAACCAAAACAGAATTGGCCCAATATCAGTCATGACCACATTATAAAACCCATTTACTAAGATTTATAACTAAATATCATAGGACCCAAAGTCCAAATTAACATTTATGCCATTCTCGCATGGCTGAAAGTTTACATACCAAAGTTCAAACACAACATAATAGCCTATACATGCCGAAATGTTCTCCTAGACCGACTAAGAAGAAAGTACCAAAACTTGCTAGCTGGTGTGATGACTTCGATGACGGTCCCAAGCACGTAAAAAGACGAGTCCAAGAAACCTAAAGTAGGCGACAAGCAAACACCGAGTGAGTATATAACTCAGTAAGTCATAAGCATTACATAATCATCCATTAATAAATTATCACATGAGAAAACAAGTGAAAAGGGGTTAATTCTCTCCACCCATACCAACTATGCCATGGTTCCTTAGACCTTTCGGCTCAATATCATACAAAGTACTACATCAATTTTTCATATGCTACTCAACATGGTATTTGAGGCATTTTCCATGGATGCTTTCATTCTCGTTACATTCATGCAACTAAATAACATTCCCTCTATTCTACGATGAATCTCATGTACGTCACTTCAAGTATAATTATCACATAGGTTCAAAACTTATCAAGCAAGAATTCCGAAAATAAACATAACGTCTATTAGCCACGAACTCAAGACACTTACTCGTCCGCTGTCTGTGACCAACTCAATAAGGTCGCACACTTAGTGTCAATAGTGCTTCAAAAACATATAGTAAGTCTGCACACTTAGTGTTATATAATCAAACTCGCACACTTAGTGCTATATAATCAAACTTGCACACTTAGTGCTATGCAATTTAAACCCGCACACTTAGTGCCAATCTCATGATCATAATTGTTTATACCCGCACACTTAGTGCCGAAATCTACATCTCAATACACCTCACCTCTTTTCTTTTTCATTCAATACTTTCATCACCCCATGCATACGTGTATATATATATTTATCATTTCATTCGACATAATTACATAGACATTATGACTATTTAAATCAATACCAAATATATGCTTAATGACTTACCTTGTGTTGGGTAAGACGGTTCCAACTCGGCTACTCGATGATCTTTTCTTTGCCTTTGCTTGATTCTCCTCCTTTAACTCCTTGAGCTTAATCAATAAATCAATTAGTTTAACCATCTTGCTAAACATTCATAATTCAATTACACATGCATATGTATGTTTGTATATTCGGCAACCATCCTCACTAATTACACATTTAGTCGATTATACACATAATTAAAGGTAACATCACGAATGGGCATACTTATGTATATATATGTATATATACTTCCGAATGGGCATCACAATTAGATTTAACACCACCTTCATTCTCAATTAGATGGCCGAATGTATGTATATATGTACAATGTCAACTATAACATCATTTAAACACCTAATTTCATCTCATGAACACTTGATCGAATTTTCCTAATCTAGCATATTTTCACATCTATTTGTAACATCATGTAAATCCACATATAACTACATTTCTTAAGTTCCACATCTTAATGCCCATTATAGCCACTCCCATAGTCTAAATCTAACAATCGGCAACACCCACCTTTCCACTATGTTAGCCGAATACTCATTCTCTTCTTAGTCCTAAATTCGGCACCTCCAACAAAATAGCTTAACAATTTCAACTTTCATGCTAACATAACAAGCAACTTAACACATCCATATAACTAGCATGCTAATAGCATCAATGTATCAATTAAAATATTTAAGCTCCTTAGCCGAATCCTAACTCTCCAACAACCCCAAATCCAACCATGAGATAGATAGAATTTAGACTCATCACCCAAAGGTTGAATATACATCCAAAAATAACCTTGAACATACCTTAATCTAGAGGACCACCTTGGCCGAATCTTCCTTCTTCCTCTTCCTCTAGTTACCGCAATTGCAAAAGAAAGAAAACATGAACACTCCTTCTTCCCTCCTCATTTTGTTCATCTTTTCCTTTTTAATTCCTTTCTTTTATTTATTTTAATTGTTAACTAATAAATAATTGCATTGAAATTCAACCTAAGGGATGGGCATCATGGCATGGCCGGCCACTACTTGGGTTTTTTTGGCAATTTGACATGCAAACCCAAGATCCCTCACTTTGTTATTATTTGGTCCTTACACATTCCCCTATCATATTTTCTTAAGTTCTCAACTAAGTCAATCACACGAAATTCACATTCATAAGTCTAAATTAAATCATCAAATTTTCACACATGCACTAATACACATAGAGGACATGCAACTAAATTTTAAATAAATTCTTGGGACTCGGTCTTATGGCCCCGAAACTATATTCCAACTAGGGTCTAATTTAGACTGTCACAATGTAACTGAAGTTAGGAGCTTTTTAGTTTGGTCGAATTCTACAGACGGTTTGTGAAAGGATTTTCGATGATAGCCATGCCAGGGATGAGGTTGTTACAAAAGGATGTTAAGTTTGAATGGACGGAGATGTAATGCCCCCGTACTCGAGACCGTCGCCGGAGTCGAGCACGAGGTGTTAACGGACTTAATTCTTTAATTAAACAGCTCAAATAATTTATTTTAGAATTTCCAGACAAGCTGGCTAACTGCGTAACAGTCACTAAAAATTGATATCTCGAGTTACGAAACTCAAAATCCAATTCCGTAAATTTTCCCTGAAACTAGACTCATATATCTACTTACTAGTTTTTTTTTCTAGAATTTTGGCCGGACCAATTAGTACAGTTTATTAGTTAAAGGCTCCCCTATTTTAGGGTTCAACTACTCTGACCCCTGTGTATTTTGAATCAGACATCTCCATGTACAAAGTTTTAATGACTATGCCTTTTGTTTCTCATAAAACTAGACTCAATAAGGATTTCATAAATTAAGGTACAACTCCCAATTGTTTTTGTAGAATTTATGGTAAAATTCTAAATTCAGAACAGGGGATTCAGATATCGTTCTGACCCTATTCCACCAAAACTTAAATATCTCATAAAATATAACTCATTTACCTGTTTCATTTCTTCCATATGAAAATAGACTCATCAAGCTTTGATTCCATAAGTTATTCATCATTTAATTCTATTTCTACTATATTTAGTGATTTTTCAAATTTACATAACTGCTGCTGTCTGATTCTGTTTTGTGGCCAATTTTACCTTCCCAAGGATTTTCATGGTTTAGTTAAGACATAAAGCATACATGTTATCATATATAAACTTGATTATCCATTCCAATAGCTAATCATTCTCAAACATTTCCATTCCATCCATGGGCCATATCGTAAGATTATACACACAAGTTGATTGGAATGCTATACATGCCATATTTCCAAAAATTACAAGTCATTATACCGCGATTGTCCAGTGATAGTGTGAGCGTGCCTCCGACCGTCCCAATCTCCAAATTGACTTGTCAAAACTAAAAAGAATGAAACTGAGGGAGTAAGCATAGATACTTAGTAAGTCCACATGCAAATAACAAATAACTTAACAAAGCAATTATACCAACCAACATTAGCATAATATCACCAAAACATATATCACATTTCTATTCATCATTCATCATCTTACCATATTATTGTTGTCGTATCAAGTCTCAACCCGAGGGTTAAGTACACACCTGTCCAAAGTGCCCATTCTACACCACTTACCAATACATCACTTGCATCTTGAGTATTCTTCCATTTCACTAGAATTTTACCCGTTGAACACATCGGAATATAACTCGGATACATGGAAAGTTTGCACATAAGTGCCACATATGTAGCCAAGCTACCATGTAACCCGCCCATAAGCGAACTCAGACTCAACTCAACGAGCTCAGGCGT
This sequence comes from Gossypium hirsutum, assembly GCF_007990345.1. NCBI lineage: Eukaryota > Viridiplantae > Streptophyta > Magnoliopsida > Malvales > Malvaceae > Gossypium > Gossypium hirsutum. The sequence goes on from NC_053424.1 coordinate 71,372,926, forward strand.
TCGCATCTATAAGTGAACTCGGACTCAACTGAACGAGCTCGGATGCCTAGTTACATCTCACGAACTCAGACTCAACTCAACAAGCTCGAACATTCGCATCCATAAGTAAACTCAGACTCGACTCAACGAGCTCGGATGCCCAAATATCTTAATCTATTCCTAAGGTTCAACAGGACTTTCCTCGTTCGTACTCCTTTACCATTCTCCTTGGAATACCAATGACGATACTTCGGTAGTCTTTCACATTTTTCACATAATTCATAAAATTTTTGCATGTTGTCCAAAAATTACCACAAAGCATAGAATTGCATGATAACAATCATAATATCGTATAAATAGCATTAAAAGATTTAAACTACAGTTATATTACAATATTTACATATGAACTTACCTCGATACAAAATGAGAATATTCGAGCCTATTCCTTGTAAACTTTATTTTTCCCCAATCTCTACTCGAATCTCTTTTCTCTTGATCTATAATACCAAATTAATTTATTTAATACACATATTCATCAAAACAGCCCCTAGTACGAACTTTGGTAAAATTATCATTTTGCCCTTAAACTTTCACATATTTGCTCTTTTGCCCCAAGGCTCGTAAATTAAACCTCATCCAATTTTCTTATGTTTAATGACATGCTGGTCATTTTTCCTTTCTACAGCAACATCAAATTCACACTCTAACATGTACTTATGAATATTAGGTATTTTTACCGATTATCTCATTTTACTCGTTTTTACGAAAAATCACTTAGCAAAAGTTGTTTAACACAATCCCAAACTTCATACTACCATAAAACATCAAAATTAATACATATCATCCATGGGTAAAATTTTAAATATAAACCCTAGCTCAAAATATTGGTAGAAATAGGTAAACCGAGCTACGAGGATTTCAAAAATGTAAAGAACATTAAAAACGGGCATAGAAATCACTTACAATCAAGGCTTAAAAGTGTTGAAACCCTAGCTATGGTGGAGAGCAAAATTCGGCAGCAACTTATGGAGAAAATGATCATTTTTGTGTTATTTTTCCCATTTTATTTCATTTAATATCCAAATGATCAAAATGCCCTTCCTTACTAAACTTTCAAAAATTCCATCCATGTCCAATTTTTGTTCATAAACCTAGAAATTGGTCAAATTGCTATTTAAGACCTAATTAATATTTCAAAGAAATTTCATACTAGAAACTTCTAGAATGCAAGTTTTGCAACTTATTCAATTTAGTCTCTAACTTCAAATTAAGCACTTTATGCATAGAATTTCTGCAAGAAATTTTCACACAATCATGCAATCATATCATAGACCTCAAAATAATCATAAAATAATTATTTCTATCTCGGATTTTGTGGTCTGGAAACCACTATTCAGATTAGGCTCTAATTCGGGTTATCACAAGAGAAGTGCCAACAGAGTTTTGAGAAACTGAAAGTGTTGTTGACTGAGGCACCAGTGTTAGTGCAACTAGAATCAGGGAAAGAATTTGTGATTTACAGTGATCCGTCCTTGAGTGGACTAGGTTGTGCTTATGAAATAAGGCAAGGTAGTAGCTTATGCTTCGAGGTAACTAAATCCCCATGAGAAAAACTATCCTACGCATGATCTAGAATTAGCCGCCATTGTATTTGCTTTGAAGATTTGGCGACATTACCTATTTGGGGAGAAATGTTATGTCTATATAGACCATAAAAGTCTTAAATATCTAATAACCCAAAAGGACTTGAATTTGAGGCAACGAAGATGGCTTGAATTGTTAAAAGACTATGAGCTTGTGATTAATTATCACCCCAATAAAGCAAACGTGGTTGCCGATGCCTAGTGCAAAAAGTCTCTATTTGCTTTGAGAGCTATGAACGCACAGCTAACCCTATCACATGATGGTGCAATTCTAGCAGAGTTGAGAGCTAGGCCGACTTTTCTACAATAGATTTGTGATGCTCAGAAAGCTGATAAAGAGTTACCGGCAAAGAAAGCTCAGTGTGAGTCGAACAGTGAATCAGATTTTTAGGTAGACTTTGAGGGTTGTCTAGGGTTCAGTGGAAGGATTTGTGTCCCAAAGAATGCTGAGTTGATTCGAAATATTTTACATGAGGCTCATAATGGAGGTATGTCAGTTCACCCGGGTAGCACAAAAATGTACAATGATTTAAAGAAAATGTATTGGTGGAATAGCATGAAAAGAGATATATCCGAGTTTATATCGAGATGCTTGATTTGTTAGCAAGTAAAGGTCGAGCACCAGGTACCTTCAGGTTTACTCCAACCTATTTTAGTTCCCAAATGGAAATAAGACCAAATTACTATGGGCTTTGTAACAGGCTTACCGTTGACACCAAGAAAGATGTTATATGGGTTGTGGTTGACAGATTGACTAAATCGACTCATTTTATACCAGTATGCATTGATTATTCACTTGATAAGTTACCCAAATTGTATATTTCTGAGATATTAAGACTTTATGGAGTACCTTTATCAATTATTTCAGATAGAGATCCGAGGTTCACTTTGCTATTTTGGAAGAAATTACAAGAAGCTTTGGGTACAAAGCTGAATTTTAGTACCGTTTTTCATCCACGGTAATTCAGACACTTGAAGATATGCTCAGATATTGTGTTCTTGAATTCCAAGGTAATTTGGAAAAGTACTTACCTTTGGTTGAATTTGCCTACAACAATAGTTATCAGTCGAGCTTGAAGATGGCGCCTTATGAGGCATTGGATGGACATAAATGTCGTACACCTTGTATTGGACTGAGCTTAAGAAGAATAAGATTCATGGAATTGATTTAGTTAAGGAAACTAAAGAAAAGGTGAAAGTAATTCGTGATTGTTTAAAAGCGGCCTCGGATAGACAAAAGTCATACGCGAACTTGAAAAGAAAGGAAATTGAGTATCAGGTCAGTGATAAAGTATTCTTGAAAGTGTCTCCATGGAAAAAGGTTTTGAGATTTGGAAGAAAAGGCAAGTTGAGTCCTCGTTTTATAGGACCGTATGAGATTACCAAAAGGACAAGGCCTGTTGCTTATCGATTGGCCTTGCTGACTGAATTAGAAAAGATTCATGATATGTTTCATGTATCCATATTGTGCCAATATAGATTCGATTCTTATCATGTGATTGTACTGGCAAAGGTTGAAATCAGACTGGATATGACTTATGGTGAGAAACCTGTTAAGATCTTGGCTCGGGAAGTCAAGCAATTGAGAAACAAAAGTGTTGCCCTTGTGAAAGTTTTATGGCAAAGACATGGGGTTGAAGAGGCTATGTGGGAGCCCGAGGAGGCTATGAGGAACCAATACCCAAACCTTTTTACCAGTAAGATTTTCGGGGACGAAAATCCCTAAAAGGGGAGAGAGTTGTAACATCCCGAATTAGGGCCTAGGAAGAACAGTGGTTTCAAGACAAAAAATATAAGATAGAAATAATTATTATATGATTCCTGTGAGTTCTATGATATGAATGCATGCTTATGTGAAAGTTTCATGAAGAAATTATGTGTATAAAGTGTCTAATTGAACTTTAGGGACCAAACTGAATAAGATGCAAAATTTGCATTCTAGAAGTTTTAAGCATGAAATTACTTTAGATTATGAATTAGACGGCCCTAAATATCAATTTGACCAATTTCAATAATTTTGGACAAAAATGGACATGCATAGGAAAATTTTGAAAGAAAAACACTAAGGGCATTTTGGTCATTTGATACTTAAAAGAATAAAAAGGGAAAATCAAAGCAAAAATGTGTCGATCTTCTCCTTGTGCTAGCTGAATTTCTCAATAGCCATAGCTAGGGTTTTGTTCAACATTTCCAAGCTTGATTGTAAGTGCTCCCTAACCCCATTTTTAATGATCTTTGTATTTTTGAACTCTTTGAAGCATGATCTACCCATTTCTAGCTATATTTTGAACTAAGGTTCATGTATGAAATTTGACCATGTGTAACATGCATGTATTTTGTTGATTAATAGAGGAATATGAATGTTTGATGCATGATAAACATCTTTTACTAGGTGATTTTTAGTGAAAAGACCTAAAAAGGGGACTTGTTTGTAAAAGTGTAAAAATGAGTAGTAATAATCTAAAATAAAGGAAAATATGGGCTGATATGAGTATAGTAAAGGTTTCGCTAGGCTTGGATAACCAAGAAAATGCAAGCATTTCATTTTACGAGCCTAGGGACTAAATCGTAAATAAGTGAAAAGATAGGGGTAAAAAGGTAATTTTACCAAAGCATGAATTATGGATCTATTTGAGTAATGTGATTAATAAAAAAGTTAAATTTGGCATTATAGGTCAAGAAAAACGTGAACTGGATCTTGATCGAGGGAAGAATAAAGTAAACGACTATTAGGCTCGAATACCATCATTTTGTACCGAGGAAAGTGCATATGCAAATAATGTGGTGTTGTAGCATGTTTTTAATGTTTTGATATTATGTGATAAATGACTTTTTTTTTATTATGAGTTATATACTTATTGGTTGTTATGAAAACATAAATGATAATTGGTCGTTACATACAACATCACGAGGAAGTACGACAAAGTATACCATGTGCAAGTGAGGAAAATCCCATTTGAACCTTAGGAATAGTTTAGGATACAAGTGACATGTCATTAGGAATTTAGAAATCTGAACTCATTGAGTTGGTCCAGTTTCGTGATATGTATGAGGCATCCGAGCTCGTTGAGTTGGTCCGAGTTCATTAGGGATGCGAGCATCCGAACTCATTGAGTTGGTTCGAGTTCATTATGGATGTGATAAATGTAATTAGGCTCAGAACAATGGTCTTGTGTATCCTACCAGTGGCTAGGTAATCCTTGAGTTGGTCGAATACCTGACAGCTTGTGTGAGCAGCCCGTGTAGCTACCCCTTGACCGATAGCTTTTATGAGCAAGCCCGTGAGTAACTCCATTGCGAGCATTACATGTTATGAGGTAGCTTTGGCTACGTATGTATATGTGACACTTATGTGCAAGTTTTTTGTGTATCCAATAGTATTCTGAGTGTTCAACGGGTAATGCAATGGATATGATGAAAATCTTGAGGAGGGCATGTTAAAGAGGTATGGTTATATGATATACTACAATGAGTACAGGTATGTATGCTAAACATATGAATAATGCCTTGATAAAGAATGATTTGTGATGAGAAAGTATTTGTGTACATATGATAAGTAAGTCGAAAGGTTTACATGATGAATAATCTTTATGTATATGTTATTATGTCTTTGCATGTTAATTGCCTACTACCATTGCATACTATTTGCAAGTGGACTTACTAAGCTTTAATGCTTACCCCATTTGCTTTCCATCCTTTGTAGTTCTGCCAAGCTAGCTCGGGGATCGAAAGTTTTCGGAGTATTCAATCATACTATCAAAGCAATATTGGGTATAGTGAAATTATTATTTTGAGTATGGCATGTATAGGGGACTTGGTTATTTTGTGATATGTGTCATGCTATTTGGCAAAATTGTGAAGGCCTATGATATTGATAATTTATTTTGTAATGGCCATATGATATGGCTTATATTTGATAATTGGTTTGTAATCTAATTACCCATGCATGCATGTTTTAGTGCATTGATGATGTGATAAGTTATTGCTTGGTGTATGTATGATAAAGTATGGATTAGATGCTAAAAGGTAAGGGATGACTTAATGGTTTAAAATGACTATAGTCATGAATGCATAATTTGATGTTGTGGTAACAAGTTTGATAATGCATGAAATTGGTGTGGAATGCTTCTAAATGGTGTAACAAAATGAAAGTGCAATAGGATGACATTATGAAGATGTGAGAGTGCCACGGTGCTGAATATTTGAGTGTCTAAATATGCCATGTTGCATGCTATGAAATATGTTTGAATGTATGAATGATTGAGGGTAACAATTGGCTTAAAAAATAGCCTTTAAATGGTCCACACGGGTATGTGTCTAGATTATGTTTGACACACGGGCGTGTTGAATGGCCGTGTGTCCCCTGCACCCTAATTTTTACAAGTTAAAATCGTCATTAGTAAACAAACGGGCTAATACAGGGGCGTGTGTGTAACGCCCCCATGCCCAAAACCGTCGCCGGAGTCGAGCTTGAGGAGTTACCGAACATAATTTATCAAATTAAGAACTTCAAATCATTTGTTTCTACATTCACAGCTTTCTAGCTACCCGCGTCATAGTTACAAGAAAAATCATATCTCGAGTTAAAAAACTCGAAATCAAAATCCATAAATTTTCCCTAAATCTAGACTCATATATCTATTTACTAAATTTTTTCTAGAATTTTTGGTTGGGCAAATTAGTACAGTTTATTAGTTAAAGTCTCCCCTGTTTCAGAGTTCGACTGCTCTGAAATAAATGAAAAATATAGGCTGCTAGGGGCAAAATAGTAATTCAGCTAGCATAGGTTGTGATTGAATTGCATTAATTTGTGTTTTTATGTAAGGACTAAATTGTAAAAGATGCGAAATACTAGGGGCAATTGTGTAAAAATGCCTTAAAGTGAAATTTGGACTAAATTGGATAGAGATGATTAAATAAGTTAATTTTGACTATATTTAGATCAAGAAAGGTGAAATACGAATCTCGATCAGGGAAAGAAGAAAGTTACAGAATAGTTGACTCGTTTCATCGTTTTTGCATCCGAGGTAAGTTCGTATGTTAAAAACATTGTTATAATTATGTTGTAAATGCTTTGATATTGCATAAACTGTGAAAACGAGACTACGAACACATTCGACAATGATTCGATGATGATTCAGCATTTGAAATCCCAGTTGAACATTAGGAATAGATTTGGATACTAGTGACATGTCATTAGGGATTATTATGATTATGTGATCTGGGTGCTGGTCCTATATGTCCTACCGGTGGCTGAGTATACTGGCATGTTTTACAGATACTTGATAGCTTGTATGAGCAACACCGTGTAGCTATGTCTTGACTGACAGCTTGTGTGAGCAGGCCCGTTGATAGCTCTATTGTGAGAGTATATGTGATACATTGAGTTGGTTTCGGGCCATGATATTGGCACGTCGGGTGCGAGATACATTGAGTTGGCTTCAGGCCGTGATATTGGCACTTAGTGTGCGAGATTCCCGTGTATACGATAGTATTTCGAATGGTTCAACGGGTAAATGAAAGATGGGATTGTGTATGAGATTGATACGTGATGGTACAAGTATGTACATTAACCATATAAGCTTAAATCGAAGAAGTTTTGAAGCTCATATATAAGATTTTGATTGAAAATGTGAAAGGTTTGTTAGTTAAATGAATTATATGTTGATATGTTCAAATTGATTAAATGTATATTCATGTTAAGATTGAGTTTATTTCATACGAGCTTACTAAGCTATAAAGCTTACTTTGTTTATTTGTTTTCATGTTTTATAGTGACTTTAAAGGTAGCTTGGATTCGGGGATCGTCGGAGACTTCGTCACACTATTCTACTATCACATTGGAACTTTTTGTGCTTATGTTTTTTAGTACATGGCATATATAGGGATTTTGGTCATTTTGGTATATTTGGTAATGTGTTGTGCCATTTGAAATGGATTGTAAATGTCTATGTTTTGGTTTGTATATATAGCCATGTAAGTTGGTTTAGATGGATGATTTTGATGATGTATATATATGTACAAATGGCCTTTGATGTGTGGTTTATAATTGTCTTGTGAATAGCTTATTGAGATTTAGTATTGAAGGTGATAATGGATCGATATTGAGGATATAATAGCTTGTTATGTATAGGAAAAATATTACATATGATAAGTGAATTATTTAGATGGTTTGGGTTGTGATTTTGGCATGTATTTCAAAATGGTCAATTGGTGTTTATAAGGTTTTTGGTTGATGATAATGAAATAGCATGATTTTGGACTTGTATATGGTTGGCTTGAATGAATATTTATGCCTTGTGTTGGTGTCAAATGATGTGGTATAGGTACGTGCAAGTTTGGGTGGAAAACTAGCTTGGTAAATAGCCTATTTTTGTCCACACGGGCAGAGACACGGGTGTGTCTCAGCCGTGTGTAATACACGGATATGTTATACGGCTATGTGTCCCTTGGTGTTGAAATTAAAATCTAGTCAGTATGCTCCACACGGCCTCATTGGCCATGTGGCATATGTCAGTATACCCTACAAGTTTGGTACAGCCTAGCACATGGCCTGGTACACGGGTGTGTATGGCCATTTGTAGGGCACACAGGCATGTTTGTTGGTCGTGTGACCCAATTCAGAGAGTTCCATAGGGTCGGACATGAGCTAGGACAAGGCCATGTGCTCTCATTTCAAATGTCCACACAGCTTGTGACACGGGCATGTCTGTTGGCAGTGTGAGACACACAGCCGGGCCATATGGGCATGTGTCCCATGTTTTGAGAAAAAATTTCTAAGTGTTCTATGAGTTTTCAAAGTTGTCGGTTTAGTCCTGAACCACTTTTAAAGCATTTTTGGGCCTCGTAGGCTCGTATTAGAGACATATTGATTGAGATTTTATGTTAATTGCATGAAATATGAAAATGTATATGAAGTGAATGTTTAATTGTGTTATAAGTTATGTAATGCTCCGTAACCCTATTTTGGCATTGAATATGGGTAAGGGGTGTTACTTTTATTTGTATCATAGCTACAGTTTAGTCGATTCTTGGACTAATATAGCATGTGTGAGAGTCTAGCTATACATGCCATATATAACCTGTGATAGTGTGATGACTCCTAACAATTTCAAATGTGTTTTCGTATAGTAAATAGATCCCGATCAAGCTGTAGCTGACAATGTTGAGAGTAATAGGCCAGGTCCCACTCAAGGGGCAACACCATCTGAATCTAAAAATGTATCGAGTAGTCATGGAGGAGAGGCTAAAGAAGCCTTTTTTTTTCAAATGATGAACAAATGGTTCACACAATTTTTCTGGACAAATCCTACTGCTCAACAACCTCCACCCCCACCCAGTCCCCAACCTATTCCCATAGCTCCACAAGTTGTGGAACTTTAACGACTAAATAAGCCGCCAGTAGATAAAATCCAAAAACACGGGGCTGAAGAGTTCAAAGCTTTCGATGATGATGATCTTGAGCGAGCTAAATTTTAGCTTGAAAACACTATTAGGGTATTTGATGAACTGTCGTGTATGTCACCTGAGTGTTTAAAATGTGTCATATCATTATTGAGGGATATAGCGTATCAATGGTGCAATACATTGGTATCAATGGTTATAACATCCAGAATTAGGGCCAAGTCGAAATAGTGGTTTCAAAACAACAAATCTAAGATAGAAGTAATCATTATATGATTCCTATGAGGTTTATGATATAAATGCATGCTTATGTGAAAGTTTCATGAAGAAATTATGTGTATAAAGTATCTAATTGAACTTTAAGGACCAAACTGAATAAGATGCAAACTTTACATTCTAGAAGATTTAAGCATGAAATTGCTTTAGATTATGAATTAGAGGGTCCTAAATAGCAGTTTGACTGATTTTTATAATTTTGGACAAAAATGGACATGCATAGGAAAATTTTGAAAGAAAAACCATAAGGGCATTTTGGTCATTTGGTAATTAAAGGAATAAAAAGGGAAAATCAAAGAAAAATGTGTCCATAGCTAGGGAAAATCAAATAAAAAGGGAATTTCTCAATAGTCGTAGCTAGGGTTTTGTTCAACATTTCCATGTTTGATTGAAAGTGCTTCATAGCCCCGTTTTTAATGTTCTTTGTATTTTTAAAGTCTTTGGAGCAGGATCTACCCATTTCTAGCTATATTTTGAGCTAGGGTTCATGTAGAAAATTTGACCCATGTGTAACATGCATGTATTTTATTGATTAATAGAGGAATATGAATGTTGGATGCATGATAAACATCTTTTACTAGGTGAATTTTAGATAAAACACCTAAAAAGAGGACTTGTTTGTAAAAGTGTAAAAGTGAGTAGTAATAATGTGAAATAAAGAAAAATATGGGCTGATATGAACATAGTAAAGATTCGGCTAGGCTTGGGTAACAAAGAAAAGCATGCATTTCATTTTACGAGCCTAAGGACTAAATCGTAAATAAGTGGAAAGATAGGGGTAGAAAGGTAATTTTACCAAAGCATGAATTATGGATTGATTTGAGTAGTGTGATTAATAAACAAGTTAAATTTGGCATTATAGATAAAGAAAAATGTGAACTAGATCTTGATCGAGAGAAGAATAAAGTACACGACTATTAGGCTCGAATACCATCATTTTCTACTGAGGTAAGTGCATATGCAAATAATGTGGTGTTGTAGCATGTTTTTAATGTTTTGATATTATGTGATAAATGTCTTTTCATTATTATGAGTTATATACTTGTTGGTTGTTATGAAAGCATAAATGATAATTAGTCGTTACATACGACATCAAGAGCAAGTACGAAAAAGGATGCCTTGTACAAGTGAGGAAAATCCCATTTGAACCTTAGGATTAGTCTAGGATACAAGTGACATGTCATTAAGAATTTAGGAATCTGAACTTGTTGAGTTGGTCTAGGTTCATGATATATATGAGGCATCCAAGCTCATTGAATTGGTCCGAGTTCATTATGGATGCGAGCATCTGAGCTCGTTGAGTTGGTCTGAGTTCATTATGGATGCACTACATGTAATTGTGTTCCTGGGAATTGTATTGTGTGTCCTACCAGTGGCTAGGTAATCCTTGAGTTGGTCGGATACCTAATACCTTGTGTGAGCAGCGCATGTAGCTAAACCTTGAATGATAGCATTTTTGAGCAAGCCCGTGAGTAGTTCCATTGCGAGCGTTATATGTGGCACTTATGTGTAATCTTTCTGCGTATCCAATAGTATTCCGAGTGTTCAACGGGTAATGCAATGGATATGATGAAAGTCCCAAGGAGGGCATGTTAAAGAGGTATGCTTATATGATATACTACGATGAGTACAGGTATGTACGCTAAACCTATGAATAATGCCTTAATAAAGAATGATTTGTGATGAGAAAGTATTTGTGTGCATATGATAAGTAAGTCGCAAGGTTTACATGATGAATAATATTTATGTATATGTTATTATGTTTTTGCATTTTAATTGCCTACTACCATTGCATATTATTTGCATGTGGACTTACTAGGCTTTAATGCTTACCCTCTTTACTTTCCATCCTTTGTAGTTCTGCCAAGCTAGCTCGGACATCGGAAGCTATCGGAGTATTTAATCACACTATCAAAGCAATATTGGATATAGTGAAATTATTATTTTGAGTATGGCATGTATAGGGGACTTGGTTATTTTGTGATATGTGTCACGCTATTTGGCCAAATTGTGAAGGCCTATGATGTTGATGATTTTTTTGTAATGGCAATGTGATATGGCTTATATTTGATCATCGGGTTGTAATCTACTTACCCATGCATGCATGTATTAGTGCATTGATGATGTGATAAGTTATTGCTTGGTGAATGTATGATAAAGTATGGATTAGATGCTAAAAGATAAGGAATGACTTAATGGCTTAAAATGACTATAGTCATGAATGCATAATTTGAAGTTATGGTAACAAGTTTGATAATGTATGAAATTGGTGTGGAATGCTTCTAAATGGTGTAACAAAATGAAAGTGCAATAGGATGACAATTGTGACAGCCCTATTCTGACCCTAGTCGGGAAGTGGTTTCGGGACCGCTAAACCGAGTTGCAGAAATAATTGAATATAATATTTTATGTCTAAAATATGTGATCATGCATGTGTGAAATTTGAATGCTTTGATTTTTGTCAATTTGAATGTGTTTCTAAATAAAAAGGACTTATGTGAGAAGCTTTGAATATATGTGTGGCTTATTTTAAGTGATTAATTATTGAATGATGCAAATAAGTGGGTTTGCATGCCAATTTGCCACTTTTAATGCTAGTGGCCGGCCAAGCTCATAAGTATGGGCATTATATGCATGGTTTAATATTATTATATTTATTAGTGGTGAGAAATATGTAATAAAAAAATGTATTAAATGAATTAAAGATGAATAAAAGAGTATGGGTAATAAAAATAGTGTGTTAGTGGGAGGAGAAACCAAAGTTGGTTTATTCCTCCATTTCCGTAGCTAGGAAAGGGTGGAGAAGAAATTTCCTTTTGTTGTTAAAATTTTCGGCTAAGGAGATTGCTAGATCAAGGTATGTACAATGCTACTCTTGGAAATTCATGCATAAATTGAATGGTTAGTTTGAATTCTACCTATTTCATGGCTCAAATTTTTGTTATTTTGGAAGATTGAAATTCGGCCAAGGAGCTTGAAATTCTTAGTAGTTGTTTTGATGTCATTAGCATGGAAATTTATGTTGGATGTGTTGAATTTGCTAGTTGTTTTGGCTTGGAAGTTAAGGTTTAGTGTTTGATTATGTGATTGCCGAATGTGTGGATAGTTGAAGGAAAATTTGTTAAAATGCTTAGTAAATGGATATTTGGTTAATATTGTGTATATTAATTACTTAAAATATAAACTTTAAATGAGTACTAAAGGTTGTATATAAATTTGGCCTTGGGAGAAATGTTAGTATAAAAATGCTTGAAAGTTAAATAGGTGATTGCTTTAATGACCAAATGTGCCAAAGAATAATGCATGATCTAGTTGACCAATATGTGTTAAGGGAACATGAATAAATATATTTCGATGAGCTATACATTCGGTTATAGTATGAAATGCAATGTTAATACATAGTTGCTAGTATGTACATGTGTGCTGGCCGAATTTGAACTTGAATAATGATTTGAGCACGATGTATTGTATTGAGATTATGCTTAAGTGAAATTGTGACGAAATTGATTGGTGATATACATGGTTAAATAATATGTAATGCATTAGTTAGTAAAATGTATGCCATTTATGTGTGGTATTAAGTATATAATCGGCCTCAACATAGACATGCATATTCGGCCATAGGAAGAAGATTGGTGTTGCATGTATTCGGTTAGAGGCAAGCATATTGATGCTTTTGTCTTGGCTTAGAAAATTCGGCCAAGGGGGAATATTAGCTAAAATGTTGAGTTTGATTCATGATTCCATATATATATGTGACTCTAATGCCTAAAGTATATACGGGCTAAGTACCTTGAGGTTTTCTTTTGATGTTCGAATGAATTGTATTAAATTGCTTGATGTGATTAAAAATGCATATGACCATTGTGTAGTTGAGCTAGAAGGTGGCCATATGACCAATCAAACTCCTTGTCATATTCGGCCATAAGCTAGCATAATGAGACTTTAATAAGTTAAATTTGTTTGAATTAGCTCAAGAGCTTAGAGGACCACAGTTGGATAAGGGAAAGGAAAAAGTGATCGAATAGCCGCCGAAATTGTTCGACCACATCCGAGGTAAGTTTTAAGTGTTTAAACGTTGAGTAAATTCAATTATAATAGGACATGATGAGTTGATTTAATAAGATATGATGTGGCCATGATATGTTCTAAGCTCAAATGGTAAGTTCTTAAGTGTTTGAGCTTGGGAATTTAAGGGTAATTTGAAATAGTCTGCTTAGGACAGCAGTAGTAACGTGACTTTAGAAAATCACCATAAATTTATGGACTTGAATTAGAGGCTGAATGAGACATGAAATTAAAGCTTAATGAGTCTAGTTTCAAATGAAATCAAATACAACACATTTTGAATTCTGTAAAATGAGAAATTTAATTCGTAGTGAAGAGTGGTCAGATTAGTCAAATAGTGAAACAGGGGAAATTTTAAGAAAAATCTGGTATTGATTGGCCAAACCTAAAATTCTGGAAATTTTATGGATGGAAGATATACGAGTCTATATTCAGGAAAAATTAACGGAAAGTGATTTGGAGTTTTGTAGCTCCAGTTATAAATAATTTAGTGACTATTGCTCAGGAAAAACAGCTTGTGCTGAATTTGAGATTATGTTGTAAACCTTCATAAACTTGTTTTAGTTGCTCATAAGCTATTGATTAAACCCATACTTGAATTCTAAATCGTGATATTGTAAGTTTATGAGTATTCGAATATGAAATGATAGTATGGCGTAAAATTGAATTATTCATTGGAAAGTGATGGATGTAGATTCGGCCAAGACCAAGTCTGTACATGATAGTATATGTGATAAGGCCTAATGGCCGATGTGATGAATGTGAAAGTGTATATATATATGTGATAAGGCCTAATGGCCGATGTGATGAATGTGAAAGTGTATATATGTGATAAGGCCTAATAGCCGATGTGATGAATGTGAAAGTTTATATATGTGATAAGGCCTAATGGCCGATGTGGTGAATGTGAAAGTGTATATATATGTGATAAGGCCTAATGGCCGATGTGATGAATGTGAAAGTGTATATATGTGATAAGGCCTAATGGCCGATGTGGTGAATGTGAAAGTGTATATATATGTGATAAGGCCTAATAGCCGATGTGATGAATGTGAAAGTGTATATATGTGATAAGGCCTAATGGCCGATGTGGTGAATGTGAAAGTGTATATATATGTGATAAGGCCTAATGGCCGATGTGATGAATGTGAAAGTGTATATATGTGATAAGGCCTAATGGCCGATGTGGTGAATGTGAAAGTGTATATATATGTGATAAGGCCTAATGGCCGATGTGGTGAATGTGAAAGTGTATATATGTGATAAGGCCTAATGGCCGATGTGATGAATGTGAAAGTGTATATATGTGATAAGGCCTAATGGCCGATGTGGTGAATGTGAAAGTGTATATATATGTGATAAGGCCTAATGGCCGATGTGGTGAATGTGAAAGTGTATATATGTGATAAGGCCTAATGGCCGATGTGATGAATGTGAAAGTGTATATATGTGATAAGGCCTAATGGCCGATGTGATGAATGTGAAAGTGTATATATGTGATAAGGCCTAATGGCCGATGTGATGAATGTGAAAGTGTATATATGTGATAAGGCTGAATGGCCAATGTGATGAATGTGAAAGTGTATAAATGTGATAAGTCCCGAAGGGCATTTGTGTCAGTACTATATCCAGGTTAAAACCCCGCAGGCTTTATGCCAGAATATTATCACTGATTAATGTCCGTAGGGTTCGTGCTCGTACTATATCCGAGCTCTAAAGACCCGATAACTTCGTGTGGAGATTAGGTCCGAGCTAAAGGTCTCGCCGATAATCCGAGTAGAGGTTAAAGCTATAAGACTTCGTAATAAGAATTGCTTATAAATATATTCAATGCGAAAGGTTAAACAGGTATGTACTCCAAGTTTATCTGCCTATTGTATATGATGAGATGTGCACATTCGGTAAAGGGATGGTATTCCTGAAGGAATAGTGAAATAAAAATACGAACAACTATGTTATAATTTGATTGTTATCTGTTGACACTGCTTAAAACTTACTAAGCATTGTAATGCTTACCCCGTTTACTCTGTTTCCTCTGTTTTATAGATCTCATTGCGAAGCTACAGGCTCGGGGATCGTCAGCAACTCGTCACACTATCACTATCCACTGTTTGGTACTGCTACGTTTTGGATTATCTTATGGCATGTATAGAATAGACTAGTGGCGGAAGAATATTTTTGGTTAATGTATATAAGCCATGCGAAAATGGCATCTTTTGAATGTTTACTTAGAGAAGTTTAAATTGTATCCCTGACTGTCTTTAGTACTTATCTAAAGGAATGTTCAAAAAAAAAAACTTACTGTTCTGATATGAGTTTCAAGACTAGTAACGCCCCTTTATCTATTCCGGCGACGGATACGGGATTGGGGTGTTACAACATTATGAAGATGTGAGAGTGCCACGGGGTTGAATATTTGAGTGTCCAAATATGTCATGTTGCATGCTATGAAATATGTTTGAATGTATGAGTGGTTGAGTGTGACAATTGGCTTGGAAAATAGCCTTTAAAAGGTCCACACGGGTAGACACACGAGCATGTGTATAGGCCGTGTGTGACACACAGTCTGCCCCACAGGCGTGTTGAATGGCCGTGTGTCCCCTGTGCCCTAATTTTTGCAAGTCAGTATCCTTAGTAGTAAACACGCGGGCTAAGACAAGGGCATGTGTCTTGGCCATGTGAGAGACACGGCCTACCCACATGGTCGTGTACTCTGGCCGTGTGAAGCCTGCACCTTATTATGAAAAATTTATTTAATTTTAATTGACCATTCGGTTTGACCACACGGCCATGTGATACGGCCGTGTGACCCTAAGTTGATGCTGACGTCATAGTCAAGGAGTTAAATGGCTGGAGTACATGGGCGTGGCATGAGCACACGGGCGTTTCCCCTGTCTCACACGGGCATGTGGCTCTGTATTAGGGAAAATTTCCCAAACTTTTCAAAAGTCTTCGATTTAGTCCCGAGTCCCTTCTGATGGTTGTTTTGGGCCTTGTAGGCCCATGTTGTGTATGTATGAATGAAGTTGTTTTAAAGAAAAATTTTATAGCCTGATTTTTGCATGAATGACTGTGTATGTGTACGGTAATGCCTCGTATCCTATCCCAGCCTCAAGTACGGGTAAGGGGTGTTACAGTGGTACTGAGAGAAAGAGTGACTTGGGAATTCTTTCAAACTGAGTTTCAAAAGAAATATATAAGTCAGCAGTTTCTTGATCAAAATCATAAAGAGTTTCTAGAATTGAAATAGGGCCGCATGATTGTGACTGAGTACAAAAGAGAATTCGTAAGATTGAGTAAGTATGATCGGGAGTCTGTTCCAACGGAAGAAATCATGTGCAAGCAGTTCTTTGATGGGTTGAACGAGGATATTAAACTTCTGGTTGGAATTCTAGAATTGAAAGAATTTGTTGTCCTGGTTGATACAGCTTGCAAAGCTGAGGAGCTTAACAAAGAAAAGAGAAAAGCAGATTCAGAGGCTAGAGACTCGAGAAAAAGACTGATGTATAAGCCATATCAATCTTCATAAAAGAAATCCAGAGATTTGTTCACTCGTCCAAATGCTTCAATCGGGTATTCGAACAAAGATCGTGGAAAACAATACTCAAGTCCTAAAGCTCAAACTACATTGGTATCGAGTGTTGGTTGTGTGAGAAATTATAGACCTGAATGTCAGCAATGTGGAAGACAACATCCTGGTGAATGTAGAATGAATAACTGAGCTTGTTTTAAATGTGGCTCACAAGATCATTTCATACGGGATTGCCCTAAATTAGCTGAGAAAGAAAATTTCGGAAGACCGAGCAACATAGCTACTCGAGGGAGGCCCCTAGAAATGTTGGAAATGTGACCAATAGTAGATGCGCAACAAAAGATTCGACTATGAGATGTGAAGCGAGAGCACCTACTAGAGTTTACACTATCCGCGCTCGCGAAGAGGGGTCATCACCTAATTTTATCACTAGTGCATTTTCTCTTTACGACACTAATGTGATTGCATTGATTGATCTTGGGTCAACTCATTTATATATCTATATGAATTTATTGTTTAGTAAGAATTTGCCTATTGACTCTACTAAATTTGTGATTAAAGTATCGAACCCCTTAGGCAAGTATGTGCTAGTTGATAAAGTTTGCAAGAACTATCCTTTAATGACTCGGAGTTACTATTTTCTGGCTGATTTGATGCTACTACCTTTTGATGAGTTCGATGTAATTCTGGGTATGGATTGGTTGACACTACATGATGCCGTTGCGAATTGTAGATGAAAGACTATTGAATTGAAATGTCAGACTAGTGAAATCCTTTGAATTGAATCTAATGAGTTGAGTGGGTTGTCAATTGTGATTTCATCGATGTCAGCTTAAAAATGTGTGAGGAAAGGTTGTAAAGCTTACCTTGCGTATGTGCTAGATACAAAAGTGTCTGAATCGAAGATTGAATTAGTGTTGATAGTCCGTGAGTTTTGGGATGTGTTTCCAGAAGAATTACCGGGGTTACCACCGATCAGAGAGGTTGAGTTTGCTATTGAGTTAGTACCTGGAACTTCACCGATATCTATAGCTCCGTGCAGAATGGCTCAGACAGAATTGAAAGAGTTGAAAGTTTAGCTGCAAGAGTTAACAGATAAAGGTTTTGCACGACCTAGTTTTTCACCTTGGGGTGCGCCAGTATTGTTCGTAAAAAGGAAAGACGTATCAATGATAATGTGTATTGACTATCGACACCTCAACAAGATTACGATAAAGAATAAGTATCTGTTGCCGAGAATAGATGATTTGTTCAATTAGTTGAATGGGGCAACAGTGTTTTCAAAGATTCATTTGAGATCTGGCTATTATCAGTTGCGAGTTAAAGACTCGGATGTGTCGAAAACTGCGTTCAGAATGAGGTACAGACATTATGAATTTCTTGTTATGCCTTTCAGATTGACTGATGCTCCTACAGTTTTTATGGAATTGATGAATCAGATTTTTAGACCGTATTTAGATAGATTCGTTCTTGTGTTCAGTCATGACATTCTAATCTATTCACGAGATGAGTCTGAACACACCGAGCATTTGAGGATTGTGTTACAAACCTTGAGAGATAAGCAACTGTATGCTAAATTCAGCAAATGTGAATTTTGGCTCTGAGAAGTCAAATTTTTGGGGCACATTGTTTTAGCGGAAGGTATAAGAGTTTATCCGAGCAAGATTTCAGCAGTTGTTGGCTAGAAACCATTGAGAAACGTATCCGAAGTTAGAAGTTTTCTGGGGTTAGCTGGTTATTATCAACGTTTTGTTAAAGGGATCTCGATGATTGCTACATCTATGACCAGAATGCTACAAAAAGATGTGAAGTTTGAGTGGTCCGAGAACTGTCAACAGAGTTTCGATCAGTTGAAAGTATTGTTAACTAAGGCACCAGTGTTAGTTCAACCTAAGTCGGGTAAAGAATTTTTAATTTATAGCGACGCGTCATTGAATGGTTTGGGTTACGTTTTGATATAAGAAGGAAAAGTCGTAGCATATGCCTCCAAACAGCTAAAACTGCATGAAAAGAACTATTTGACGTACGATTTAGAGTTGGCCACTATTTTTTTCACATTGAAAATTTGGCGACATGATTTGTACGGAGAAAAGTGCCATATCTTTACCGATCACAAGAGTTTGAAATATATAATGACTCGGAAAGATTTGAATTTGCGATAACGGAGATGGCTCGAGCTATTGAAAGATTATGAGTTAGTATTTGATTATCATCTGGGAAAAGAAAATGTAGTCGCAGATGTTTTGAGTAGAAAATCTCTATTTTCTTTGAGAGCGATGAATACAAGACTGACTTTATCTGATGATGGTTTGATGCTAGCAGAGTTAAAAGCTAAACCGGTTTTTCTTCAAAAAATTGTGAAGCTCAAAAGTGTGGTACCGAATTACAAGATAAAAGAGTATAATGTGAGTCAAATAGTGATTCAGACTATCAGATAGGAGCCGATGATTGTTTAATGTTCCGAGATAGAATTTGCGTAACAAAGAATTCTGAACTCATTCAAAAAATTTTACACGAAGTACATAGTGGTTGTCTATCTGTTCACCTGAGGAGTATCAAAATGTACAATTATTTGAAACAATTGTATTGGTGGTTGGGTATGAAATGAGAAATTTCCGAATTTGTATTGAGATGTTTAGTATGTCTGGAAGTCGAAGCCAAACACCAAGTGCCTTCAGGATTGCTCCAGCCTGTGATGATACCAGAATGGAAATTGGATAAAGCTACGATGGATTTCGTATTGGGTTTGCTCCTATCTTAGAAAAATAAAGATGCTATCTCGGTTGTCGTTGATCAACAAACGGAGTCAGTACATTTCATTCCAGTACGTACAAACTATTCACTTGATAAATTGGCTGAATTGTATATATCTAAGATTGTTGGTGCCAGTTTCAATTATTTCAGGTAGAGATCTGAGGTTTACATTGCTATTTTGGAAGAAACTACAAGAAAATCTTGGTAAGAGGTTGAATTTTTGTACAGCTTTTCATCCGCAAACCGATTGTCAGTCTGAGAGAGTAATACAAATTCTCGAAGATATGCTTCGTTGTTGTGTGTTGGAGTTCAAAGGTAATTGGGAGAAATATTTTTCGTAAGTTGAATTTGCATATAACAACAGTTTTTAATCGAGCATAAAGATGACACTGTACGAAGCTTTATATGGTTGCAAATGCCGAACTCCATTGTACTGGACTGAGCTAAGTGAGAAAAAGATTCAAAGGGTTGATTTTATTCGAGAGACTGAAGAAAAAGTGAAAGTAATTCGCGACAGTTTGAAAGTAGCTTTAGATCGACATAAATCGTATGCAGATTTGAAACGAAATGTAACAGCCCATTTTTGGGTCAAATTAGAAAGTAGTTTTAGGATCGCAAATCCAAAATAAAAATACTTATTTTATTACTATTTTAAGGTCTACAGCATGATAGAATAATTGTTTGAAAATTTGTTAAGAAATTTTATCGATTGAGTGCTCAATTTGACTAGAAGGACTAAATTGAAATAGGTGCAAAACTTGAATTCTATAACTTAAAGGTCTCTAATTGCTATGAGATCTTAATTGGAAGTCCTTAGATGGTAATTAGACTATTATACTTTAGCATGGACAAAAATGAACATGATTAGGTGAAATTTTAAAGTTTTGCATTAAGGGTATTTTGGTAATTTGGTAAATAAAGAAAAATTAACCAAATAAAAGATGTCCATCTTCTTCAATTTAGTCCTCCCTTGCTGAAATTTTGGAGGAAGCCATATCTAGGGTTTTTGCCAAGCTTTCAAGCTCGATTGTAAGTCCGTTCCTGTCTCGTTTTTAATAATTTTTATATTTTTAAGATCGTAGTAACTTGATCTAGCTATTTCAAGGACTAATTTGAAAGAAAGTTAAATTATAAATCTTACCCATGTTGAATAAGTTTGTATTTTGATGTTTGATGGTAGAAAATGCATGTTTATTGTTAGTTAAACAACACTTGTAAAGTGATTTCGATAAAAAGGTCAAATAGGGACGTATTTGTAAAACATTATAAAATGTGTAGAAAGTGTTAATAAATGAAAATTGTGGGCTGTTATGAGTACAAATAATATTCGGCTAGGCTTGCGTAGTGATGAAATTGAAAGAAATTCATTTTACGAGCCTAGGGACTAAATCATAAAATGTTGAAATATTAGGGGCAAAAATGTAATTTTTACCATAATGTGTGTTTGGGCTACACTGAATAATGTGATGATTAAATAAGTTAAATGTTGTATTATAGATCAAGAAAAATGAAGTTCGGGTGTAGATCGGGAGAAAAATAAAGTAATTGATGAATAGATCCTTTTCATCGTTTTTGTAACCGAGGTAAGTTGTATGTTAATAAGCTTTATTATAATTGTATTTTAAATTCTTTAATATTGCATAAATTGTATGAACGACTCCACAGACACGTTTGATGATGTTTTGGCAAGTGAGAAATCCCAATTAAACCTTAGGAATAGATTAGGATACAAGTGACATGTCATTAGGGTATTATGTTATGTGATCCGGGTGCTTGTCCTGTACATCCTACCAGTGGCTGAGTATACCAGCATATGTTGCGGTTACTTGACAACTTGTGTGAGCAGCACCGTGTAGCTACGTCTTGACTAACAGCTTGTGTGAGTAGGCCCGTTGATGGCTCGAGAATGAGCATATATGTGTTATGAGATAGAGGTAGCAATGGCTACATCTGTGACACATTGTGTGTAAGTTTTCCCAAGTATCCGATATTATTATTTTGAGTGGTTCATTGGGTATGCCAACAATGAGAATAAGTATGAAATTAGTATGAGATGGTACAGGAACGTACATAAAGCTTATGATTACTAAATTCGTAAAATGATGATTTCAAGGTAAGTTTGTGATGGAATGAATTATGGTCATGAGATTATGGGAAATTACATTATCTTATAGTATATTACTTGAATGTTAAATGAATGGTAAGGTTTTCTTATTTCATTCATATGAGCTTACTGAGCTATATAGCTTACTCTGTTTTATTTTTTCCATGTTTTATTGTGTTAGCAAGCTAGCTCGGATTGGATATCGTCGGAGGTCATATCACACTATCAAACTGTTATTTTGGGTATCAATGATTTTAAACATTTTGAGTATATGGCATGTATAGGGACTTGGTCATTTTTTTATATGTGTCATCATGATTTTGGCCAAATGTATTTGCTTGGAATAGTCAAAGGCTTGGTTTGGTATTTGGCCATGTAAATTGGCTCATTATGGTTGAATTGATTGTAAGCGTAAATATATTTATGTAAGTATATATGTTAATGCCCTTTTATTTATGTGTTTGTAATGGGTTGCCATATGCTTATTTATGATTAAATAGCTTTGTAGTTAAATGATTGAGTTTGGTTCATTGGTATGCTAGGAGATCTATATGATACAATGCATGTTAATGGTAGTCATATTGAAGCTTATAGAATGTAAGTTTGGTATGATTGGATTTGGTAAAATATGATGTTGTAAGTATGTAACTGTTGATAATAAAACGACATGATTTAACCTTGATTATGAATGTCTTGGTTGCCTAAATATGCTATGATTTGTGCCATTAAGGTTGTGATTGTGTGTGTACAAGTGAGAGTAACAAATGGTTTGGTAAATAGCCTTTATTTTTTCCACATGGGTAGACACAAGGGCGTGTATCTAGACCGTCTATGACACACGGCCTGTCCCATGGGCATGTGTTTTAGTCGTGTGTCCCCTGTACTTAATTTTGAGAAACAAAATACTTAGAATTGAGCACACAAGCAGAGACACGGGCGTGTGTCTTAGCCGTGTGAGGGACACGGCCTCAAGCACGAGCGTGTGTCCTGACTGTGTGAAGTCTGCACCTAAGTTATGGAAACTAATTAACCACACGGCCTAGCACACGGGCGTGTGACTTCAATTTGTTCATGCCTTGCAAAACAGAGAGTTACACGGGTTAGGGACACAGGCATGTGTGACCACACGGCCTGCCCACACGGGCGTGTCCTAGACCACACGAACGTGTGACCCCTGTACATGGAAAAAATCTTCTAAGTTTTGTAAAACATTCCTAAGTTCTCGGTTTAATCTTGGACCACTTCCAACACATGATTTGGGCCTCGTAGGTTTGAATTAGGGACTTTATGAAAGAATGCAAATGGTTTAAAATTTGGTTGAAATTTTTGACTCGGAATTGTATGATTGTTTGCGATGTAAGTCCAGTAATGCCTCATAACCTATTTTGACGTCGAATACGAGTGAGGGTTGTTACACAAAAAGACCTTGAATTTTAGATCGGTGATAAAGTGATTCTGAAAGTATCTTCGTGGAAGAAAATACTTAGATTTAGTCGCAAAGGCAAATTGAGTTTGCATTTTATAGAGCCGTATGAGATCATTGAAAGAATAGGTCCAGTGGCATATCGGTTAGCTTTACCGAATGAGTTAGAGAAAATCCATTATGTGTTTCACATATCGATGCTGCATCGATATAGATCAGATCCATCACATGTAATTTCTCCGGCAGAGATTGAAATTCAAACTGATATGACGTACAATGAAGAAAAATTCTAGCTCGAGAGATTAAAGAATTGAGAAATAAATGAATAGCTTTGGTGAAGGTTTTATGGCGACGACATGGTGTTGAAGAAGCCATGTGGGAACCCGAGGAACCTATGAGAAAACAGTACCCTAACCTTTTTCTGGTAAGATTTTCGGGGACGAAAATCCCTAAGGGGGAGAGTTGTAACATCTCATTTTTAGTCAAATCAGAATAGTGGTTTTGGGACCATAAATCCAAAGTCAAAATATTTATTTTATTATTATTTTAATGTTTATAGCATGATTGAATGATTATGTGAAAGTTTCGTCTAGAAATTTTACCGTTTGACTAATCAATTTGATAAAAAGGACTAAATTGCGTGAAGTGCAAAAGTGTTGTTCTATTAGTTAAAGGTATTCAATAGCTATAGAACCATAGATTTAAGGTCCTTATGTTGTAATTATTCCATTAATAAAGGTAATGGAAAAATATGGACATCATTAATGTGACTAAGCAAGGTTATATAAGTAATTTAATTAGTAAATAATTAAAATAGGTAAAACAAAATCAAATTATTTCATTCATCATCTTCTAGCTAAAATTTTAGGGCAAAGAAACACCATTTTTAAGCTTTCAAATTCGACCAAGCTTGGATAGATAATTAAGGTATGGTTTTTGTCTCGTTTTTAATTATTTCTATGTTTTTGAGATCGTTGCAACTAGGTCTAGCTAGCCCAGGGACTATTTTGCAAAACTGTTATAGATTTTGAATGATGTCATTGATGAATACATGTGTAACAATTTTGGGCCTAGTCAGAACAGTCGTTTTGGGACCACAAATCCAACGAGGAAAAAATTTATTTTTATTATATTTTTATGGTCTACGGTTTCACGAAACGATTTCGTGAAAATTTCGTTCGAAAATTTTGACGTTTGGGCACTCAATTTAGTCAAAAGGACTAAATTTTAAAAAGTGCAAAAGTTGAGTTCTACATGTTAAAGGTGTCCAATAACTATGAAATTTTAAATTGGAGGTCCTTAAATGGTAAATAGACCATTGGTTAATTTTTTGGACAAAAATGGACATGAAATAGGTGAAATAGAATATTTTTAAGTTAGGGGCATTTTGGTCATTTAGTAATTAAAATGAATTAAAAACAAAATTAAAAGCCATTTTTTGTCCATCTTCAACCCCATGGCTGAATTTCTCAAGAGGAAACCATGGCTAGGGTTTTTCAAGCTTCCAAGCTCGATTGTAAGTCCGTTCTAGCCCCGTTTTTAATGATTTTTACATTTTTGAGATCCTCATAACTCAGTTTAGCTATTTCTACCATTATTTTGAGCTAGGGTTTGTGTTTAAAATTTACCCATGGATGACATACATGTGTTTTGATGTTCTATGGAAGAATATGAAAATTTGGAGTGTGATAAACAACTTTTACTAAGTGATTTTTGATGAAATTTCCTAAAAGGACCTATTTGTAAAAGTTGTAAAATATGTGTAGGAAATGTGATTTAGTGAAAAATGTGGGCAGCAATAAAAGGGAATATAAACCAGCTAGGCTTGGGTATTGAGAAAAATGGATACATTTCATTTTACGAGCCTAGGGACAAATTTGTAAATATGTGAAACTTTAGGGGTAAAAATGTAATTTTGCCATAATTTGATTTTTGGACTGATTTGAATAGTATAATTGTTTAATAAGTCGAATGTGATATTATATATTAAGAAAAACGAAGTTCGAACTTAGAATGAGGGAAAAACAAGCATTGGACGATTTGGTCCTTTTCGCCATTTTGCGTCGAGGTAAGTTCGTATGTTAATAAACGTTATTGATTTGCATTAATTATGCAATATTATTATATATTTGATTAAATTGTGAAAATTAAAGTAAACGTTCGAATTGAGTAAAAACGCAGGATCGATCACGATTGTTGCATAGTGAAATATGAATTGACAGTAAAAAACCATGGTTAGACCATGACAATGTACTAAGTGAAATAAGTGATTCGCATGTAAGACCATGTCTAGGATACGAAATTGTGCTAAGTGAAATAAGACCATGGCATCTAAGTGAAATAAGTATATGGCAATGTGCTTAGTGAAATAAGTCTATGGCAATGTGCCAAGTGAAACAAGTCCATGGCATTGTGCTAAGTGAGAAGTTTCCCGGTTGAACCTTAGGAATAAAATAGCTTTGGACACAAGTGTGTACATTGTGAAGGCCACTTTGTGAATATAATAGCTTTGGACACAAGTGTGGTACTATGTGAAGGCCACTTTGTGAATAAAATAGTTTTGGACACAATGTGGTACTATGTGAAGGCCACTTTATGAATAAAATAGCTTTGCCTACAAGGGTGGTACTATGTGAAGGCCACCATGTATCCGTTATTATTCCGATGTGTTCAATGGGAAATGACTAAGTGTAAACGAATATGACTATGTGATGATTAAATGTGAAAGAATTATGAACCAATAATATTATTTGATGTTGAATTGAAATAATGTGTTTTTGTTGAGGTTTACGTGTATCAACTGACATAGCTAGGATAAAAAAATGAAAGTATAACTGATTTAAGCGATACAGGTAAGTACGAAATCTATGTGAATGTTGAATGAAATTTAATACAAAGAAAATGCGAGAACGTAAAATTAGCAATAAAACAGTTTAGGACAGCAGTAGTTGTGTGAATTTGAAAAATCATCAAAAATGGTGAAAATCGAATTAAAGGTTGAATAAGATATGAAATTAAATCTTATTGAGTCTATTTTCAGATAAAAGAAACGATGTAAGCAAAAGAATTTCATATTACGAAGTAGTTGAATTTTAGTGAGACAGAGTTAGAATAATTTCGAAATCCCCTATTTTGAATTGGTAAAATCATTAAGAAATGTAAAAAAATAATAATGGGTTATAATTTATATTCTTAAAATCCTTAATGAGTCTATTTTCAAAAGAAACAAATGAAAACGTCATTGGAATCTTGTATGAGGAGATAATTAATTTTTACTGAAGAGCGGACAGAACTGTCAGACAGTGAGATAGGGGAGATTTTAAAGAATAAACTGTACTTATTGGCTAGTCCAAAAATCCTAAATGTTTAAAGGTAAGAAGATATGTGAGTCTAGTTTCAGGGAAAATTAGTGGATCTTAATTTGGAGTTCCGTAGCTCAGGCTATAAATAATTTACTAGCTGTGCCTCGAGTAGACAGCTTGAGATGAACAAGAGTAAATAGTGGAACTATGTGCAATTATGATTGTATTATCTTGAGAACATATTGTACGAATTGGTAAAAGAATGTTAGCAAATTTCTTATTATTTACATACCAACTTACTAAGATATATAGCTTACTTCGTTTATTTTCTATGTTTATAATGTCCTCATGTTAGCGTGGGTTGGAAGTCGCCAAAGAACCTATCACACTATCAAACTAACAAATTGGGTATTGATAATTCTTATACTTAAGGTCATAGCATGTATAGGGAACTTGGTTATTTTTGTATGTGTCATAATTGTTTTGGCTTAAAATGTTGGCCTATGCTATTTGAAAGTTCATTGTTGTGTAAGGTCATTTGATGTTGGTATATTGGCTATATTATAAGTCCATGATGATGTGGATGAAAGAGTGGTGATATCTATGTGCGACGTAAATTTTTTCGCAATGGCAAGTCAGATTAGTGCACGAACTAGGGACATGGCCATGCGAGCCACACGGTCGTGTCCTAATATCACACGGGAGTGTGCCCCTATTTTTCATGAAATTTTTCAAAGTTTTCTAAAGTCCTCGGTTTGGTCTCAAACTGTTTCCAAAGCATGATTTGGGCTTCTTAGTCCCATATTAGGGACTTCAACATTAAATGTGAAAAGTTTTAAATTTGAACGCAAATTCATGACTCAGTTTTATACGATTGCATGTGTTTATGTTCGGTAATGCCTCATACCCTGTTCTAGTGTCGAACACGAGTCAGGGTGCTACAACATGTGTGTTTTGATGTTTGATGATAGATTATGAATGTTTGTTGTGAATTATACAAGTTTTATAAAGTGATTTTTAGTGAAAATGCAAATTAGGGATTAAATTGTGAAATGTGGAAACTTTGTTGTTAAAATGTGAAATAAATGAAAAAAATGGGCTACTAGGGGCATAACAGTAATTCAGCTAGCATGGGTTGTGATTGAATTGCATTAATTTGTGCTTTTATGAAATATGGACTAAATTGTAAAAGATGTGAAATACTAGGGGCAATTGTGTAAAAATTCCTTAAAGTGAATTTTGGACTAAATTGAATAGAGAGATGATTAAATAAGTTAATTTTGATTACATTTAGATCAAACAACGCAAAATACGGATTTAGATAGGGGAAAGAACAAAGTTACAAAATAGTTGACTCGTTTCGCCGTTTTAATATCCGAGGTAACTTCATATGTTAAAAGCATTATTATAATTATGCTTTAAATGCTTTGATATTGCATAAACTGTGAATACAAGATGATTCAATGATGATTCAGCATTTGAAATCCCGGTTGAACCATAGGAATAGATTTGGATACTAGTGACATGTCATTAGCGATTATTGTGATTATGTGATTTGGATGCTGGTCCTATACGTCCTACCGGTGGCTGAGTATACTGGCATGTGTTACAGATACTTGACAGCTTGTGTGAGTAGCATCGTGTAGCTACTTCTTGACTGACAGCTTGTGTGAGCAGGCCCATTGGTAGCTTTAGTGTGAGCAGTATATGTGATACATTGAGTTGGTTTTGGGCCATGATATTGGCACTTCGGGTGAGATACATTGAGTTGGATTCGGGACATGATATTGGCACTTAGTATGCGAGATTCCTGAGTATCCAATAGTATTTTGAATGGTTCAACGAGTAAATGAAATATGAGATTGTGTATGAGATTGATACGTGATGGTACAGGTATGTACATGAACCGTATAAGCTTAAATCAAAGAAGTTGTGAAGTTCATATATAAGATTTTGATTGAAAATGTGAAAGGTTTGTTAGTTAAATGAATTATATATTGATATGTTCAAATTGATGAAATGTATATTCATGTTAAGATTGATTTTATCTCATACGAGCTTACTAAGCTTGGATAGATAATTAAGGTACGATTTTTGTCCCGTTTTTAATGATTTCTATGTTTTTGAGATCATTGCAACTAGGTATATCTAGCTCAAGAACTATTTTGCAAAACTGTTACAGATTTTGAATGATGCCATTAATGAATACATGTGTGTTTTGATGTTTGATGATAGATTACGAATGTTTGTTGTGAATTATACAAGTTTTATAAAGTGATTTTCAGTGAAAATGCAAATTAGGGTTTAAATTGTGAAATGTGGAAACTTTGTGGTTAAAATCTGAAATAAATGAAAAATATGGGCTACTAGGGGCAAAATAGTAATTCAGCTAGCATAGGTTGTGATTGAATTGCATTAATTTGTGTTTTTATGTAAGGACTAAATTGTAAAAGATGCGAAATACTAGGGGCAATTGTGTAAAAATGCCTTAAAGTGAATTTTGGACTAAATTGGATAGAGAGATGATTAAATAAGTTAATTTTGACTATATTTAGATCAAGAAAGGTGAAATACGAATCTCGATCGGGGAAAGAAGAAAGTTACAGAATAGTTGACTCGTTTCATCGTTTTTGCATCCGAGGTAAGTTCGTATGTTAAAAGCATTATTATAATTATGTTGTAAATGCTTTGATATTGCATAAACTGTGAAAACGAGACTACGAACACATTCGACAATGATTCGATGATGATTCAGCATTTGAAATCCCAGTTGAACATTAGGAATAGATTTGGATACTAGTGACATGTCATTAGGGATTATTATGATTATGTGATCCGGGTGCTGGTCCTATATGTCCTACCGGTGGCTGAGTATACTGGCATGTTTTACAGATACTTGATAGCTTGTATGAGCAACACCGTGTAGCTATGTCTTGACTGACAGCTTGTGTGAGCAGGCCCGTTGATAGCTCTATTGTGAGAGTATATGTGATACATTGAGTTGGTTTCGGGCCATGATATTGGCACGTCGGGTGCGAGATACATTGAGTTGGCTTCAGGCCGTGATATTGGCACTTAGTGTGCGAGATTCTCGTGTATACGATAGTATTTCGAATGGTTCAACAGGTAAATGAAAGATGGGATTGTGTATGAGATTGATACGTGATGGTACAGGTATGTACATTAACCATATAAGCTTAAATCGAAGAAGTTTTGAAGCTCATATATAAGATTTTGATTGAAAATGTGAAAGGTTTGTTAGTTAAATGAATTATATGTTGATATGTTCAAATTGATTAAATGTATATTCATGTTAAGATTGAGTTTATTTCATACGAGCTTACTAAGGTATAAAGCTTACTTTGTTTATTTATTTTCATGTTTTATAGTGACTTCAAAGCTAGCTCGAATTCGGGGATCGTCTAAGACTTTGTCACATTATTCTACTATGACGTTGAAACTTTTTGTGCTTATGTTTTGAGTATATGGCATGTATAGGGATTTTGGTCATTTTGGTATATTTGGTAATGTGTTGTGCCATTTGAAATGGCTTGTAAATGTCTATGTTCTGGTTTGTATATATAGCCATGTAAGTTGGTTTATATGGATGATTTTGATGATGTATATATATATGTACAAATGGCCTTTGATGAGTGGTTTATAATTGTCTTGTGAATAGCTTATTGAGATTTAGTATTGAAGGTGATAATGGATCGATATTGAGGATATAATAGCTTGTTATGTATGGGCAAAATATTACATATGATATGTAAATTATTTAGATGGTTTGGGTTGTGATTTTGGCATGTATTTCAAAATGGTCAATTGGTGTTTATAAGGTTTGTGGTTGATGATAATGAAATAGCATGAGTTTGGACTTGTATATGGTTGGTTTGAATGAATATTTATGCCTTGTGTTGGTGTCAAATGATATGGTGTAGGTACATGCAAGTTTGGGTGGCCAACTAGCGTGGTAAATAGCCTATTTTTGTCCACACAGGCAGAGACACAGGTGTGTCTCAGTCGTGTGTGACACACTGTTATGTTATACGGCCGTGTGTCCCCTGGTGTTGAAATTAAAATCAAGTCAGTATGCTCCACACGGCCTCACACATGGGCATGTGACTTTGCCATGTGGCATAAGCCAGTATACCCTACAGGTTTGGCATGACCTAGTACACGGCCTGGTACACAGGCGTGTATGGCCATTTTTAGGGCACACGGGCATGTGTGTTGGTCGTGTGACCCAAGTCAGAGAGTTATACAGGGTCAGACACGAGCTGGGACATGGCCATGTGCTCTTATTTTGAATGTCCACATGGCCTTTGACACAAGCGTGTCTGTTGGCCGTGTGAGACACACAGTCAGGCGACACAGGCGTGTGTCCCCTGTTTTGAGAAAAATTTTCTAAGTGTTCTATGAGTTTTCAAAGTTGTCGGTTTAGTCCTGAACCACTTCTAAAGCATTTTTGGGCCTCTTAGGCTAGTATTATGGACATATTGATTGAGCTTGAATGTTAATTGCATGAAATGTGAAAATGTGTACGAAGTGAATGTTTAATTGTTTTATAAGTTCGGTAATGCTTCGTAACCCTATTTCAGTATTGAATATGGGTGAGTGGTGTTACATTTATTTTTATCAGAGCTACGATTTAGTCGATTCTCAGACTAATATAGCATGTTGAGAGTCTAGCTGTACAAGCCATGTAACAGTTCAGTCTAGACCCTAGTCAGAACAGTGGTTTTGGGACAACATATCCGCATCAAAAAATATTTAAATATTATTTTCCGTGCTTAAGATGTATGAATTAGCATGTGTGAAGGTTTCGTTTGAAAATTTAATCGATTGTGTGCTTAATTTGTTAAAAGGACTTAATTACGTAAATTATAAAAAAAATTGTATACTGATTGTTAAAGTGATTATTTGATTTGTCTAATTAAAAAAGAGGTCCTTATGATGTAATTTGACCATTGGAAGTTTGAATGGACATAAATGGGCATTACTTAGTGGATTTTAAATGATATTAATAAGGCCATTTTAGTAAAATGTATATTAATATGTGATTAATAAAACAAAAGCTTAAAATTTGTTCATCCATTATCATTCATAGCCGAAATTTAAAGAAAAAGAGAAGAAATAAAAGCATTTAGGGTTCGGCTAAGTTAAATCTCAATTAGGGTATGTGTTTTGATCGGTTTTTGATAATTTCTACATTTTTGTAATCATTGCTTCGAATACTATCAAGCCCATGTCTCAATTTCTGATTTTGTTGATGATTTTGAAATGTTCCATGGATGAATTCATGAGCTTTATGTTGTTATATGATGAAATATGAAAGTTTGATGTTGGGTTTATATGTTTTGTCTTCGGATTTTTGATGAAATTGAGCAATTTGAGCTAAATTGTAAAAATGTTATATTGAGGGACTACAATGTAAAATAAATAAAATGTGTGGACTTTTATGAGAGCTATGAATATTCAGTCAAGCATGAGTATATGCAAATTATGTGTATTTTGTGATTTTGGGAATTAGGAACTAAAGTGTCAAAATGTGAAGATGTGAGGTCTAGTTTGCAACTTGCCAAATTTGAATTTATATAGATCAAGAATTAAACAAAACAAAATTAGATCGGGGAAAGTCAAAAGTCGTCGAGTAGTTCAGTTTATCTGAATCCGTACGAGGTAAGTCGATATACAAATAAGCTTGTTTAAATTGAATTATTATTAATTTCATATTTAATGTGATGAATGAATGTCCGAGCTAAATATATGTTATCCGAGAAAGTATCGACAAAGTTCTGACGTCTAAAAAGCCCCGTACGAACCCTAGGAATAGTTAGGATACATATGTCATGACATAGGATTTTGTCATGTGATTTCATGTAAAACCACGTCTAGGACGTTGGCATTAACTTCTATTTTACGTGTAAGACCATGTCTGGGACATCGGGATCGTATCTGATTTTGTGTAAGACCCTGTCAGGGACAGTGGCATCGATGTTTAATTACATGTAAGACCACGTCTGGGACGTCAGCATTGTATATACTTTCTGATCTATCCGTATATCCTTCCACTTCCGAATGATCCAAACGGGCATTTCGAGAAAATGAATAACTTTGTGAAATCATATCAGATTCAAGTATGTTTACTTTGTATAGCCTATTTGAGAATGAAAGGTAAGTATTTGAATATGAGATTTGTGTTAGCATTGGTGTACAAAGTATAAATGATTTGATGATACTTATTTACTTTGAATGATATGTTTATTTGTATATGGCTTACTAAGCTTTTGAAAGCTTACTTTGTGTGTATTTGCATTGTTTTATAGATATCGAAGCTATTGTGAGCTCGGGGATCGTCGAGGATCGTCGCCACACTATCAAACCTTATTTTAGTACTTTGAAAATGTATATATTGAAGTATGGCATGTATGGGTTAGAAGTGTTTAAATTATGTTTTGTGATGTATATATTTAGCCATGTGATATGGCTAGTTTGTGTTTGAACTTATAGTTTGATAATGGTATATGATATGTGATGCTAATGTGAAATTGTGGTATGTTTTGGTTGGCCAAAAGAAATGGTAAATGTTGAGAAGTTTTGGTAAGTTTTGAGCATTTGATTGAATGATGTATTGATCATATGTTTAGGTATGATTTTAGTTTAAGTTTTGGTATGAATTGATTGATGAATTGAGATTTGAAATGATTAATAATGTTATAGCCTGAATTATGTATGGTTTGGTATAGATATTGGCTGAAATGTTTGTGCATACATGTTTGGTTTGGTGCTTGTAGGTTGACCCAAATTGGGGTGGCAAATTGGCTATTCAAATGGCCTATTTTTGTCCACACTGTAACATCCCAAAATAGGGCCTACATGGAATAGTGTTTACGAAATAACGAATCTGAGATAGAAAATTTTATTCCGATTAATATTTATAATTTACCGAGTGATTAGATGCATGTGTTAGAGTATCGATGGAAAATTTTATAGATAGCATGCTTAATTTATCTATTAGGGTTTAATTGTAAAAGTTGATAAATATGAGTTTTAGATGCTAAAGGATTAAATTGAAGAGCATATTTGAAGTAGAGGTCCTTAAATGGAATTAGACCATTAGGTTTTCATAGACAAAAATGGACATACATAGATAAAAATAACTAAAGTTTTAATGAAGGGTATTTTAGTCATTTGGTAATTAAAAGATTAAAAAAGGGAAAAAGATGGCAAAATGTGTCCATCTTCTTCATTAGGCCGAAATTTCAAGGGTTCTTCATAGCTAGGGTTTTGTCAAGATTCCAAGCTTCATAGTAAGTGATTCCAAGCCCCGTTTTTAATGTTCTTTACATTTTTGAAGTCCCGGTAACTTGATTTACCTTATTCTAGCAATAATTTAACCTAGGGTTCATATTTGGAAAATACCCATAGGTGAAATGTGTTTATTTTGATGTTTTATGGTAGAATATGAAGCTTGAAATTGTGTTAAAAGACTTGAGCTAAGCGATTTTAAGCGAAAACGAGTAAAACGACATAATCGGTAAAAATACCTAATGGTCATAAGTATATGTTAGAGTGGGAATTTGATGTTGCCGTAGGTAAATAAATGACTAGCATGTCATAAAACATAAGAATTAGGGATAAAGTTTCATTTCCGAGCCTTGGGGAAAAGTGTAAATATGCAAAAGTTTAAGGACAAATTCATAATTTTTCCAAAGTTAGAGTTAAGGACTGTTTTGATAAATGTGAATATTAAATAAGTTAAATTTGCTATTATACATCAAGAAGAACGAAATTTGGGGTTAGACCGAGGAAAGAAAAAGGTTGAGGACTAAATTAAAATATTTGATCGTATTTTTTATCGAGGTAAGTTTGCAGTAAATAAATGCAATGTTTTATTATTTATAATTAATGATGTTATTTTTTAGCATCTATATATTTATTTCGCATATTTATTTCTTAATGATTCAAGCAAGAATTGATGGAGAAATGATACTTAAAAGTCTCGATTGAACCTTAGGAATGTGTAGGATACAAATGTCATGACATTGGGGTTTAAGGATACCAAGTAAGTCCATGCCAAGGCATGGCATTGGTAAGTTTACAAGGTAAGCAAATCATGTAAGACCATGTCAAGACATGGCATTGATAAACTACGATAAGGCAAAGATCCCATGTAAGACCATGCCACGGCATGGCAATGGTGAGTTCATAAGGCAAGGGTACCACGTAAGACCATGTCAAGACATGGCAATGGTAAGTTTTAAAAGGAAAGGTACCTGTGTATCCTTAGTATTCCAAGTGGTTCAACGAAAAATTTAAAGAGTGTACCAAAGGGAAGGTAAGATAAGTCCATGTTCGAAAGGTTCAGGTTATCTTGATAATTCATTTAGAATGTTGTTAGTTATTTACATGCAAACTTACTAAGCTTTATGCTTACTCCCTTTTTTTTCTCTCTTTTTTTTATAGTATCACAAAGACAACTCGAAAAATCGTAAGGACGTCGAAGATCACCTCACACTATCAACAAGCTATCTCGGTATTTTGTGACTAGAAATACTTTAAGTTATGGCATGTATAGGGACTTGGCTATTTTGTGTGTATATCCTTATGATATGATTAAAGAATGGCATGTGAATACTTGGTAATGATTAGCTTATGATATAGTTAAATAAGAACATGTTTTGGTATTATGTATGCCTAAATGAGGTTTGATGCAAAGAAATTATGGAGTAAGAGTTGGCCATGGAACAGTTAGGAAACATCAGCAGTGACGTGGTTTTGAAAAATCACTAAAAATTATAAAAATGGAATTAAATTTTTAATGAGATATAGAATTAAAGCTTATTGAGTATAATTTCGAAGGAAAGAAATAGGGCAAGCAAACGAAGTCTATATTCTAAGATATTTAAATTTTTGTAAGACTGGTTTAGAGTGACTTCGTGATCCCCTGTTCCAAATATGGAAAATCGCTAGAAATTGTACAAAAAGAATTATAAGTCATCGTTTATATTTATAGATTCCTTAATGGGTCTATTTTCATTAGAAACAAACAAAAATGTTATCAGAATTCTGTATAATGAGATAATCGATTTTTATGAAGAGAGATCAGGTCCGCTAAATTGTGAAGCAGGGGAATATTTAATGAATAAACTGTACTAATTGGCCAAACAAAAAATTCTAGAAAATTATGGTAAGAAGATATATGAGTCTAGTTTCAGGAAAAATTTACGGATTTAAATTTCAAGTTTTGTAACTCGAGTTATAATTAATTTAGTTACTGTTATGCAGATGGATAGTTTTATTATGAATAGTGAAATAAATTGCTTTGATTGTGTGAGTAATTGGAAAATTTTTAATGTTCCTAGTTTGGTCCCGAACTGTTCCAATTGCATGTTTTAGGGACTCGAAGGCCCTTTTTAGGGATTTATTTGATGAATGCAAGTGAATTAATTTTTAAAAGTAAAAAAAATTATGCCTTGAACATGTAAGATAAGTCTGGTAACGCCTCATGCTTGACTCCGGCGACGGTCTCGGGTAAAGGGTGTTACATTTATTGGTATCAGAGCAAGAGTTTAGTCGGTTCTTGAAATATTCAGTATGAGTAAGAGTCTAGCTATACATGTCATACTTATATTTTGATAGTGTGACAACTCTTGACGATTTTAAAATGATTTTCTTTCATAGTTATGGATCCCGAACGAGTTGGTGCAAATGATGTAGAAAGTAGTGCGTCTGCTCCCGCAGAAGGGATGGTGCCACCAGATAGTAGTGAATGGCCCGTTACAGTTAGTCAGGGAGGAGGGGCTCGAGAAGCCTTCTTCCAAGGTATGAATGAATGGTTTGCTGAGTTCATTCGTACGAATTCGGCCGTTAGACCTCCACCCCCTCATGATCCTCAGACTACCCATGTAGCTTCCCCAGTCACAGATACAGTTAGAAGAGAGAAGCCATCAGTTGATAAAATTAGGAAACAAGGGGTCGAAGAGTTTCGGGCTACTAAAAATGACGATACAGAGAAAGCTGATTTTTGGCTCGAGAATACTATCAGGGTCTTTGATGAGTTATCCTACACACCTGAAGAGTGCATGAAGTGTATTGTTTCACTTTTACGAGACTCAGCCTATCATTGGTGGAAGACACTTGTGTCAGTAGTACCGAAAGAGAGGGTTACTTGGGATTTCTTTAGGGAGGAGTTCCGTAAGAAATACATTAGTCAGAGGTTCATCGACCAAAAAAGAAAAGAATTCCCTGAACTAAAGTAGGGTAAGATGACAGTGACTGAATATGAACGTGAATTTGTCAGACTCGGTAATTATGGTCGAGAGTGTGTGTCTACTGAAGCTATTATGTGCAAGAGATTTGAAGATGGGCTCAATGATGATATTCCACTGCCGGTCGGTGTTTTAGAAATAAAAGAGTTTGTTATTTTAGTTGAAAGAGCTTGTAAGGGAGAGGAGTTGCTGAAAGGAAAGGGTAAAGCTAAAATTGAGATGCAAGACACGAAGAAAAGACAGATGAGCAAGTCATTTAAGTCTACATCCAAGAGGCCTAAAAAGTTTTCTATGAGATCTAATTTTTCAACAGGGTATTCTAGCCGAAACAGAGGTAGAAGATTTGTGGGTCAGAAAGCTCAGCCCACATCAATTGCGAGTTGTTGCAGTATTCAGCCTGATAGACCCGAGTGTCCTCAATATGGTTGACATCATCCAGGTCAATGTCGAGCAACTGAGACTGGTTGTTTACAATGTAGTGCATCGGATCATTTTATTTGGGAGTGTCCTGAGATGGTTAAAAAAGAGGTAATATCGAGTGTAAGATCAGGTAATGCCCCCGTTAGAGGCAGACCTCAGAGAAGTTCGGGAATAGGGGCAGCTAGAGGTGCATCTGGAGATTTAGCAGTGAGACCAGATGTTAGAGCACCTGCAAGGACCTATGTTATCAGTGCTCGTGAAAGGGCATCCTCCCCCGATGTAATTACAGGTACATTTTCTCTTAATGATGTTAATGTTATTGCTTTGATTGATCCGGGTTCGACCCATTCCTATGTTTGCATGGAATTGATGCCTAGTATGAACATGTCTGTAGAGTCTATAGGATTTGTGATTAAAGTATCGAATCCATTAGGTTAGTATGTATTAGTAGACAAAGTATGTAAAAATTGTCCTTTGATAATTAGAGGTTACTGTTTTCCGGCCGATCTCATTCTATTTCCATTTGATGAGTTTGATGTGATTCTTGGTATGGATTGGTTGACTGTGCATGACGTGATAGTGAATTGTGGAAAGAAATTCATTGAGTTGAAATGAAAAATGCTGAAATTCTTTGGGTTAATTCAGATAAGTCAGATAGTTCAATTGTCATGATTTCTGTTATGTCTGTTCAGTAATGCTTAAGAAAAGGATATGAAGCTTATCTTACTTTTGAGTTGAATACTAAAGATCTAGAGTTGAAAATTGAATCAGTACCTGTGGTATGTGAGTTTTCTGATATGTTTCCGGAAGAACTACCTGGTTTGCCCCCTATCAGAGAAGTTGAGTTTGGTATTGAATTGGTTCCAAGTACAACACCCATTTCTATTGCTCCTTATAGAATGACTCCAATGGAATTGAGAGAATTGAAAGTTTAGTTGCAGGAACTAACAGAAAAAGGCTTTGCAAGACCTAGTTGTTCACCATGGGGTGCACTAGTGCTCTTTGTGAAAAAGAAAGATGGTTCGATGAGATTGTGCATAGATTATCAGTAGCTTAACAAGATGACTATTAAGAACAAGTACCCACTGCCTAGAATTAACGATTTTTTTGATCAATTGAAAGGAGCTACTGTGTTCTCCAAGATAGATTTGAGATCCAGATATTATCAGTTGCGAGTTAAAGAGTCAGATTTTTCGGAGACTGCTTTCTGGACTAGGTATGGCTATTATGAGTTCCTTATGATGCCGTTTGGCTTGACTAATGCTCCTGCCATTTTCATGGACTTAATGAATCAAATTTTCAGACCTTACTTGGATAAATTTCTAGTTGTGCTCATTGATGATATATTGATTTATTCTCATGACAAGACTCAGCATTTAGAACATTTGAGAACAGTTATAGAAACTTTGAGAGATAATCAGCTTTATGCGAAGTTAAGAAAAAGTGAGTTCCGGTTACGAGAAGTTGGTTTTCTTGGACATATAGTCTCAGGTGAGGGTATTAGAGTTGATCCGAGCAAGATTTCAGCCATTGTTGAATGGAAGCCTCCCAGGAATGTATCAGAGGTCAGAAGTTTTCTTGGTCTCGCCGGTTATTATAGATGATTTGTAGAGGGATTTTTCATGATAGTTACTCCATTGACAAGATTCCTACAGAAAGATGTCAAGTTTGAATGGACTGAAAAGTGTCACCAGAGTTTTGACAAGTTAAAGGCATTGTTGATTGAAGCTTCTGTCTTAATACAACCAGAACTATTGATTTACAGTGATGTGTCCTTGAATGGACTAGGCTGTGTACTTATGTAGGAAAGAAAGGTAATTGCTTATGCCTCTAGACAGCTAAAACCACACGAGAAAAATTACCCAATACATGATTTAGAATTAGCTGACATTGTATTTGCGTTGAAAATCTAGAGACATCACTTGTATGGTGAGAAGTGCCGAATATTTACTGATCATAAAAGTTAGAAATACTTGATGACTCAGTAAGATTTGAACTTGAAGCAAAGAAGATGGCTAAAGTTGACTAAAGATTATGAACTAGTGATCGATTATCACCCGGGTAAGGTAAACGTAGTTGCTAATGCTTTGAGTAGAAAATCTTTATTTGCATTAAGAGCTTTGAACACTAGTTTAACCTTATCAGATGATGGTTTTATCTTAGCTGAATTAAGAGCTAAGCCAATGTTTCTAGAAGAAATTTGTAAAGTTTAGAAAGATGACAGTGAATTGCAAGCCAAAAGAGCTCAGTGTGAGTCGGGTATAGAGTCAGATTTTCAGATCAATTCTGACAGTTGTTTAATGTTCAAAAATCGGATATGTGTACCAAAGAATGATGAGCTTATTTGAAATATTTTCGAGGAAGCACATAGCAGTTCCTTGTCTATTCATCCAGGTAGTACAAAGATGTATAATGATTTGAAGAAAATGTATTGGTGGGTAGGAATCAAGAGAGATATCTCAGAGTTTGTTTCTAGATGCTTAATCTGTCTGCAGGTAAAAGCCGAACACCAAGTACCTTCAGGTTTATTGCAACCTGTGTTAGTTCCTAAGTGGAAATGGGACCGAG
Organism: Gossypium hirsutum; assembly: GCF_007990345.1. Classification (NCBI taxonomy): domain Eukaryota; kingdom Viridiplantae; phylum Streptophyta; class Magnoliopsida; order Malvales; family Malvaceae; genus Gossypium; species Gossypium hirsutum. The sequence continues at coordinate 71,412,673 of NC_053424.1, forward strand.
TTGCCATGGATTTTGTGACAGGATTGCCGTTGACACCGAGACAAAAAGATACAATATGGGTTGTGATTTATAAGCTAACTAAGTCGGCTCATTTTATTCTAGTTCGTATGGATTATTCACTTGACATGTTGGCCGAGTTGTATAATTCAAAGCTAGTCAGACTACATGGAGTACCGTTATCAATTATTTCAGATAGAGACCCGAGATTCACTTCACTATTTTGGAAGAAGTTATAGGAAGTTTTGGGCATAAAGTTGAGTTTTAGTACATCTTTCCATCCTCAAACCGATGGTCAATTAGAGAGAGTTATTCAGATACTTGAGGATATGCTCAGATGTTGTGTCTTAGAATTTCAAGGTAGTTGGGAGAAATATTTGTCGTTGGTAGAGTTTTCTTATAATAATAGTTACCAGTTAAGTTTGAAAATGTCGTTGGTAGATTGCTTAAAAACAGCGTCAGATAGACAGAAGTCTTATGCAGACTTGAAAAGAAAAGAGATTGAGTCTCAAGTTGGTGACAAAGTGTTCTTAAAAATATCCCCGTGGAAGAAAGTCTTTAGATTTTGCAAGAAAGGCAAACTAAGTCCACATTTTATTGGACCGTTTGAGGTGACTGGAAGAGTTGGACCATTAGCATATCGGTTAGCTTTGCCACCAGAGTTAGAGAAGATTCATGATGTGTTCCATGTGTCCATGTTACGTCATTACCGTTCTGATCCTTCACATGTGATTTCACAGACAGAGGTTGAGATTCAACAAGATATGACTTATGGTGAAGAATCGGTAAAGATTTTAGCTCGAGAGGTCAAGAAACTAAGGAACAAAAGTATTGCACTTGTGAAAGTATTATGGAATAGGCATGGGGTAGATAAGGCTACATGGGAGCCTGAAAAGGTTATGCAAAAATAGTATCCAAATCTTTTCACAGGTAAGATTTTCGAGGACGAAAACCCCTAAAGGGTGGAGAAATGTAACATCCCAAAATAGGGCCTAAATGGAATAGTGATTGCGAAACCACGAATTTGAGATAGAAAAGTTTATTTTGATTAATTTTTATAATTTACCGAGTGATTAGATGCATGTGTTAGAGTATCGATGGAAAATTTTATAGATAGCATGCTTAATTTACCTACTAGGGCTTAGCTGCAAAAGTTGATAAATATGAGTTTTAGATGCTAAAGGATTAAATTGAAGAGCATAATTGAAGTAGAGGTCCTTAAATGGTAATTATACCATTACGTATTCATGGACAAAAATGGACATACATAGATAAAAATAACTAAAGTTTTAATGAAGGGTATTTTAGTCATTTGGTAATTAAAAGATTAAAAAAGGGAAAAAGATGGCAAAATGTGCCCATCTTCTTCATTAGGCTGAAATTTCAAGGGTTCTTCATAGTTAGGGTTTTTTCAAGCTTCCAAGCTTCATAGTAAATGATTCTAAGCCCGTTTTTAATGTTTTTTACGTTTTTTAAGTCCCGGTAACTTGATTTAGCTTATTCTAGCAATAATTTAACCTAGGGTTCATATTTGGAAAAATAGCAATAGGTGAAATGTGTTTATTTTGATGTTTTATGGTAGAATATGAAGCTTGAAATTATGTTAAATGACTTGAGCTAAGTGATTTTAAGCGAAAACGAGTAAAACTACATAATCGGTAAAAATACCTAATGGTCATAAGTACATGTTAGCGTGGGAATTTGATGTTTTCGTAGGTAAATAAATGATCAGCATGTCATAAAACATAAGAATTAGGGATAAAGTTTCATTTCCGAGCCTTGGGGCAAAAGTGTAAATATGCAAAAGTTAAAGGGTAAATTCGTAATTTTGCCAAAGTTATAGTTAAGGATTGTTTTAATAAATGTGAATATTAAATAAGTTAAATTTGCTATTATAGATCAAGAAGAACGAAATTTAGGGTTAGACCGAGGAAAGAAAAAGGTTGAAGACTAAATCAATATATTTGATCGTATTTTTTATCGAGGTAAGTTTACGGTAAATAAATGCAATGTTTTATAATTTATAATTAATGATGCTATTTTTCAGCATTTATATATTTATTTTGTAAATTTATTCCTTGATGATTCAAGCAAGAATTATTGGAGACATGATACTTAAAAGTCCCAGTTGAAGACAATTGTTTTTCGACTGATCTGATGTTGTTGCCCTTTGATGGATTTGATATAATTTTGAGTATGGACTGGTTAACCTTGCATGATGCTGTTGTGAATTGCAAACGAAAAACTATTAATTTGAGATGCAAGAATGATGAAATGGTCAGAATTGAATCTAGTGATTTGAATGGATTGTCTACTGTGATAGCTTCGATGAAAACTTTAAGTATTGTAAGAAAGGGTTATGAAGTCTACTTTGCTTATGTGATTGATTCGAGAGTGTCAGAAAAGAAAGTTGAATCTATGCCTGTTGTCTGTGAATTCCCTGATGTATTTCCTAAAGAACTTCTGGGATTACCTCTGACTAGAGAAGTTGAATTTGGCATTGAATTGCTACCTGGTACTACTCCGACTTTTATAGCTCCGTATAGAATGAATCCAACTGAATTGAAAGAACTAAAGTCTCAGTTGGAAGAATTAACCGATAGAGGGTTTACTAGACCTAGTTTCTCTCCTTAGGGTGCTCCCATTCTGTTTGTGAAAAAAAAATGGTACAATGAGAATGTGTATAGATTATCATCAGTTGAACAAAGTGACTATCAAGAATAAGTATCCCCTACCCCGAATTGATGATTTATTTGATCAGTTGAAAAGACCTACTGTGTTTTCAAAAATAGATTTGAGATCAGGTTATTATTAGTTGCGAGTAAAAGACTCAGACATTACAAAAACTGCTTTCAACACGAGGTATGGCCACTATGAATTCTTAGTTATGCCTTTCGGATTAACTAACGCACCTGCTATCTTTATGGATTTGATGAATAAAATTTTTAGACTGTATCTAGATCAATTTGTTGTTGTATTCATTAATGACATATTGATTTATTCATGTGATGAATCCAAACAGTTATATGCGAAGATCAGTAAATGTGAATTCTAGTTTCGAGAAGTTGGTTTTCTAGGTCATATTGTATCAGCATTTGGTATTCGAGTTGATCCGAGCAAGATTTTAGCTATTCTGGATTGGAAACCTCTGAGGAACTCTCTAAAGTCCGTATTTTTCTAGGACTTGTTAGTTATTATAGAAGGTTCATAAAAGGCTATTCTATGATTGCAACTCTGTTGACAAAGCTGTTTCAAAAAGATGCTAAATTTAAGTGGTCTGAAAAGTGTCAAAACAACTTTGATCAGTTGAAGACTTTGTTTACTGAAGCTCCGGTATTGGCACAACCCGAATCGAGTAAAGAATTTGTGATATACAGTGATGCTTCGTTGATCAGTTTGGGATGTGTTTTAATACAAGAAGGCAAAGTCATTGCTTATGCTTCGAGATAGTTGAAGCAGCATGAAAAGAATTACCCGATGCACGGCCTTAAGTTAGCTACGATTGTGTTTCCTTTAAAAATCTAGCGTCACATCTGTTTGGTGAGAAATTTCATGTTTATTCCGATCATAAAAGTTTGAAATATCTAATGACTCAAAAAGATCTGAATCTATGACAGAGAAGATGGTTAGAACTGCTAAAAGACTACGAACTTGTGATTGATTATCATCCGGGTAAAGTAAATGTTGTTGTAGATGATTTAAGTCAGAAATCATTATTTGCTCTGCGTGCGATGAATGCTCATTTGGTTCTGTCAGATGATGGTTCAATTTTAGCGGAGTTAAAAGCGAAACCTTTGTTTTTACAGCAGAGTGTCGAAGCTCAAAAGATTGATAAGGAAATTTTAGCTAAATGAGCTCAGTGTGATGTAGAGTCTGATTCAGAATTCAGAGTTGATAAAGATGATTGTCTAAGATTTCGAGATAGAATTTGTGTCTCGAGAAATCCAGAGTTAATTCAGATGATTTTGAGTGAAGCTCATAACAGTTGGTTATCTGTGCATCCGTGTAGTACGAAAATGTATAATTATCTGAAACAACATTATTTTTGGTCCGAAATGAAAAGAGATATCTCAGACTTTGTTTCTAAATGTTTGATCTATCAGCAAGTTAAAGCTGAACATCAAGTGACATCTGGTTTGTTACAACAGATTATAGTTCCGGTGTGGAAATGGGATCGAGTGAAAATGGATTTTGTTTCAGGTTTACCCCTATCTTTGAGAAAGAAAGATGCTATCTGGGTTGTAGTTGATCGATTGACGAAATTAGCTCATTTTATTCTGGTTTGATCTGATTACTCACTTGATAAATTAGCTAAGTTGTACATTTCTGATATCGTGAGATTGCAAGGTGTGCCATTGTCTATAGTGTTAGACAAAGATCCGAGATTCACATCACGATTCTGTAAGAAATTACAAGCTGCTTTGGGTACTAAATTGCACTTCAGTACTGCTTTTTACCCGCAAATGGATTGTCAATCTGAACGGATTATTCAGATACTTGAGGATATGTTGAGATGTTGCACTCTTGAGTTTGAAGGTTCGTTGGATCAATATTTGCCTTTGATTGAATTCACTTATAATAACAGTTTTCAATCGAGTATCAAAATGGCACCATATGAAGCTTTATATGGTCGCAAATGTCGTACACCTTTATATTGGACTGAGCTCAGCGAAAATAAGATTCACAGAATTGATTTGATAAAAGAAACCGAACAGAAAGTAAAAGTGATCCGAGATAGTTTGAAAACAGCTTTTGATTGTAAGAAATCTTATGCGGATTTGAAAAAGAAAAGACATTGAGTTTGAAATCGGTGACAAAGTGTTTTTAAAAGTATCTCCATGGAAGAAAGTACTTCGGTTCGGTAGAAAAGGCAAATTGAGTCTGAGATTCATCGGGCCGTATGAGATTACCGAGTGTATTGGGCCGGTTGCATATAGATTATTGTTGCCACCAGAGTTAGAAAAGATTCATTATGTGTTTTAGAAAAGATTCATGATGTGTTTCACGTATTGATGTTTCGACGATACAGTTCTGATCCTTCGCATGTGATTCCTCCGTCTGAGATTGAAATTCAGTCTGATATGACTTACGAAGAAAAGCTAATTTATATCTTAGCTCGAGAAGTTAAAGAGCTGCGAAATAATAAAATTTCGTTAGTAAAAGTGCTGTGGCATCGACACAATATTGAAGAGGCCACGTGGGAGCTTGAAGATCCTATGAGACAACAATATCCAAATCTGTTTAACGGTAAGATTTTCAGGGACGAAAATCCTTAAGGGGGAAATTGTAACAGTCTGGTTTAGACCCTAGTTGGAACAGTGGTTTTGGGACAACATATCCACGTCAGAAAAATATTTAAATATTATTTTTCGTTCTTAAGATGTGTGAATTAGCATATATAAAGGTTTCGTTTGAAAATTTAATCATTTGAGTGCTTAATTTGTTAAAAGGACCTAATCATGTAAATTATAAAAAATTGCATGTTGATTGTTAAAGTGCTTATTTGATTTCTCTCATTAAAAGAGAGGTCCTTATCATGTAATTTGACCATTGGAAGTTTGAATGGACATAAATGGGCATTACTTAGTGGATTTTAAATGATATTAATAAGGCCATTTTCATACAATGTATATTAATATGTGATTAATAAAACAAAAACTTAAAATTTGTTCATCCATTATCATTCATAGTTGAAATTCAAAGAAAAAGAGAAGGAATAAAAGCATTTAGGGTTCGGCTAAGTTAAAGCTCAATTAAGGTATGTGTTTTGATCAGTTTTTGATAATTTCTACGTTTTATAATCGTTGCTTCGAATACTATCAAGCACGTGTCTCAATTTCTAATTTTTTTTATGATTTTGAAATGTGCCATGGATGAATTCATGAGCTTTATGTTGTTATATGATGAAATATGAAAGTTTGATGTTGGGTTTATATGTTTTGTCTTCGGATTTTTGATGAAATTGAGTAATTTGGGCTAAATTGTAAAAATGTAATTTTGAGGGACTAAAATGTGAAATAAATGAAATGTGTGGACTTGTATGAGAGCTATGAATATTCGGCCAAGCATTAATATATGCAAATTATGTGTATTTTTTGATTTTGGGAATTAGGGACTAAAGTGTCAAAATGTGAAAATGTGAGGGTTAGTTTGCAAATTACCTAAATTTGTGTTTATGGATTGTTTTGAATGAATGTGTGATTAAGTGAGTCAAATTTGAATTTATATAGATCAAGAATTAAAGAAAACAGAATTAGATCGGGAAAAGTTGAAAGTCGTCGAGTAGCCGATTCAGTTTGTCCGAATCCGTACCGAATCCGTACGAGGTAAGTTGATATACAAATAAGCTTGTTTAAATTGAATTATTATTATTCATTTGATACTGAATTGTGATGAATGAATGTCCAAGCTAAATATGCTATCCGAGAAAGTATCGGCAAAGTTTCGGCATCTGAAATGCCCCGTACGAACCCTAGGAATAGTTAGGATACATATGTCATGACATAGGATTTCGTTATGTGATTTCATGTAAGACCATGTCTGGGACGTTGGCATAAACTCCTATTTTACGTGTAAGACCATGTCTGCGACATCGACATCAGATCTGATTTTGTGTAAGACCCTGTTAGGGACAATGGCATCGATGTTTGATTACATGTAAGACCACATCTGGGACGTCGGCATTATATATACTTTTTGATCTATCCGCGTATCCTTACGTTTCCGAATGGTTCAAACGGGCATTCTGAGAAAATGAATAACTTTGTGGAATCATATCAGATTCAAGTATGTTTACTTTGTATACCCTATTTGAGAATGAAAGGTAAGTATTTGAATTTGAGATTTGTGTTAGCATTGGCATACAAAGTATAAATGATTTGATGATACTTATTTGCTTTGAATGATATGTTTATTTGTATATGGCTTACTAAGATTTTGAAAGCTTACTTTGTTTGCGTTTGCATTGTTTTATAGATATGTGTTTGTATTGTTTTATAGATATCGAAGCTATTGTAAGCTCGGGGATCGTCGAGGATCGTCGCCACACTATCAAACCTTATTTCGGTACTTTGAAAATGTATATATTGAAGTATGGCGTGTATGGGATAGAAATGTTTAAATTATGTTTTTTGATGTATATATTTAGCCATGTGATATGGCTAGTTTGTGTTTGAACTTATAGTTTGATAATGGTATATGATATGTGATGCTAATGTGAAATTGTGGTATGTTTTGGTTGGCCAAAAGAAATGGTCAATGTTGAGAAGTTTTGAGCATTTGATTGAATGATGTATTGATCATATGTGTAGGTATGATTTTAGTTTAAGTTTTGGTATGAATTGATTGATGAATTGAGATTTGAAATGATTAATAATGTTATAGCATGAATTATGTATGGTTTGGTATAGATATTGGCTGAAATGGTTGTGCATATATGTTTGGTTTGGTGCTTGTAGGTTGACCCAAATTGGGGTGGCAAATTGGCTATTCGAATGGCCTATTTTTGTCCACACAGATAGAGACACGGGCGTGTGTCTCAGCCGTGTGCGACAGACAGCTATGTGGCACAGTCATGTATGTAACACCCCTTACCCGTATCCGTCATCGGAACAGGGTACGAGGTATTACCGAATCATAGTACATACCATTAAATAAAACCAAGACAAAAATATGGCATACAATTAGATCATGAATCATTATAACATATGCCTTTAATAATATTAGCCAATTTCAAAGGCTTCGAACAAAATAATCAGTCAAATACTATACTTAATATTTTAAAACCTAGACAATTATGACACGTAACAAAATAACTAAGTCTACTATACATGCCATAATTCAAAATGTTTAATTCAAATACCCAAAATATTGATAGTGCAGGCAGATCTTCAACGATCCTTGACTCCTGTGCAAGCTAGACGACACTATAAGACAAAAGAAAGAAAAGGAGGTAAGCTTATAGCTTAGTAAGCAAGTATGTAAATAATGAATAAAGAATCTAATATTTTACACAATAACTCAAGTGTATCTACTTTTAATTTCACCATTTACTCCACTTTGGTCAAGCTGTCTCTACTACGTCATACTCACTAAATAAATCATAACGCAAGTTACAAAACTCGAAACTAAAATCCGTAAAATTGTCCTGAAACTAGACTTATATTATTTCTTACTAATTTTTTTCTAGAATTTTTGGTCCAGCCAATTAGTACAGTTTATTAGTTAAAATTTTCCCCTATTATACAGCTCGACTGATTTGACCTCTGTTCACTACGAATTGAATTTTACCCAGTACACAATTCAAATAGCCATAAAATTCGTTTCATTTAAAACTATACTCAATAAGGAATCTATAAATATAAACTATATTTCTTAATTAGTTTTGTACAATTTTTAATGATTTTTCAAAGTTAGAACAGGGGATCACATAGTCATTCTGAGCAAGTCACACACAAATATAAATATCTCAAAATATAGAGTTCCTTTACTTGCTCTGTTACTTTTACATGAAAATAGACTCATTAAGCTTTAAATTCATATCTCATTATTGCTAATTCACTCTTTCACACTTTCTTTGTATTAACCTCATTTAGCCTACATATCACAATTCACTATCACCACATTTCATACATCACAAGTGTAGGTTCATGATTACAATGTCGCTATAAAATCATCCCGTTGAACAATTCGGATCAATCCTCGATACTTGGTGGTTTCAGCACACAACTCCACCATCATATTTCATATAATTCGGCTCTCTTGTACACATGGTGAACACTTAGTACCACCCATGTGACCTAGCCAATTTATCTCGTAGCTCTCTTGTCTAACTGGTGTCCTTCACTTGGAATCACACATGCGACCTAGCTACATTTATCCTCTCCCGTAGCTCTCTTGTCTACATGGGATACATCCCGCATCACACATGTGACCTAGCTACTACATAGTATCTCGTAGCTCTCTTGTACACATGATGTGCACTCAGCACCATACATGTGACCCAGCTACATTTCATCTATATTATTCAATCTTTCTGAAAGTTCAACCGGGATTTCTCCCACTATTACTTATTTCCATTCTTTCAATAGTCGATTTATGATTCAAAATCAACTAAAATATATAAAATAGGCTGAAATACAAAAATGTATATGAAGTTAACGTAATATTTACATACAAACTTACCTCGGTGCAAAATATGGAAATTTTGCAATTTAGTCCAAAACCTTTTCCTTCCCTCGTTCGAGGTCGATTCCACGCCTTTCTTGATCTATAACAACACATTTAGCTCATTTAACACTCATACTATTTATTTCAATCCAAAAATCACATTATACAAAAATTACATTTTTGCCCCCTAACTTTTACAAAATTATGATTTTTCCCCTAGGCTCGGAAATTTAATTTCAGCCCTTATTCTTATGTTTTATGGCATGCTGAACATTTTTCTCTTCTACAACAACATCAAATTCTCACTCTAACATGTACTTATGAGCATTAGGTATTTTTACCGATTATACCGTTTTGCTCGTTTTCACTAAAAAATCGCTTAGAAAAGATCGTTCTCCTAACCTCAAACATTCATATTCTACCATCAAACATCAAAATACATGCATATCATTAATGGGTAAATTTTTAAACATAAACCCTAACTCGAAATAATGGTAGAAATAGGTAAACCGAGCTACGAGGATTTCAAAAATGTAAAGAACATTAAAAACGGGGCTTGAATGCACTTACTATTGAGCTTGAAAGCTTGGAAAAAAACCTAGCTATGGTGCCTATGAGAGTTTCGGCCAACTTAATGAAGATGATACCAAATTTTGGCTTTATTTTCCCATTTTATTATTTCATTTACCAAATGACTAAATTACCCTTCATTAAAAACTATGATGTTTTATCTTCCTTTAGGTATTTTTGTCCAAACTAGTATAATGGTCTAATTACTATACAAGGACCTCCACTTTAAAAACACATTATTCACAAGTACTTAGTACCTTTGTGAACTAGAACACACATTTTACAACTTTTGCAATTTAGTCCTGAATATCAAATTGGACCCTCTATCGATAAAATTTCTAAAAACAACTTTCACACAGTCATGAAATCATGCAATACACCTTAAAATGATAATAAAACTATTATTTCTATCTCAGATTTGTGGTTTTGAAACCACTATTCTATTTTGGCCCTAAATCGGCCTGTTACAAGTCTTCCCCCCTTTAGGGATTTTTGTCCCTGAAAATCTTACCGATAAAGAGGTTTGGGTACTGTTTTCTCATAGCTTCCTCCGGTTCCCATGTAGCTTCTTCTACTCCATGTCTTTGCCATAACACTTTCACTAAAGCTATGCTTTTCTTTCTCAACTGTTTCACTTCTTGAGCCAAAATCTTAATCGGTTCTTCATCATAGGTCAAGTCAGATCGAATCTCAATTTCTGTTGGAGAAATTATATGTGAAGGATCAGAACGATAACGTCGCAACATTGATACATGAAACACATTATGAATTCTTTCTAACTCTGCCGGTAAAGCCAACCGATATGCCACTGGTCCAATCCTTTCAATAATCTCGTACGGCCTAATAAAACACGGACTCAACTTGCCTTTTCTGGCCAAATCTCAGAATCATTTTCCCATGGTGACACCTTCAAGAACACTTTATCACCCACCTGAAATTCAATCTCTTTTCTTTTTAAATCTACATATGACTTTTGTCGATCCGAAGCAGCTTTCAAGCAATCACGAATTACTTTTACTTTCTCTTCGGTTTCTTTAACTAGATCAACTTCGTGAATCTGTTTCTCACTAAGTTCGGTCCAATATAAAGGAGTCCGACACTTGCGACCATACAAGGCTTCGCATGGTGCCATCTGTATACTCAACTGAAAACTATTATTGTAGGAAAATTCAACCAAAGGTAGATATTTCTCCCAACTGCCTTCAAATTCCAAAACACAACATCTAAGCATATCTTCGAGTACTTGGATAACTCTTTCTGACTGACCATCTGTTTATGGATGAAACGCGGTACTAAAGTTCAATTTTGTGCCCAAAGCTTCTTGTAACTTTTTCCAGAATCTCGAGGTAAACCTCGGATCTCTATCTGATATTATAGACATAGGTACCCCGTGCAATCTCACAATTTCAACAATATACAATTCAGCTAATTTATCAAGTGAGTAACCGGTACGTACCGATATAAAGTGACTCGACTTTGTTAACCTATCAATCACTACCCAGACAGCATCCTTCTTTCTAGGAGTCAGAGGCAAACCAGTTACAAAATCCACGGTAATCCTATCCCATTTCCACTCAGGCACCATTACCGGTTAGAGTAATCCTGAAGGCACTTGATGCTCAGCTTTTACTTGTTGACAGATCAAACACTTGGTTACAAATTCAGAAATGTCCCTTTTCATGCCTGGCCACCAATATAATTTCTTTAAATCATTATACATTTTTGTGCTACCAGGGTAAACTGACAAACAACCACTATGCGTCTCATGTAATATTTTCTGAATCAATTCATCATTTTTCGATACACATATCCTGTCTCGAAACATCAAACAGTCATCTGGTCTAACTCGAAAATCTGAGTTGTAACCTGATTCGCACTGAGTTCTCTTGGTTCGCAACTCACTGTCGTTCTTTTGAGCATCACAAATCAACTAGAGAAATAACGGTTTAGCCCTCATCTCTGCTAAGACTGACCCATCATTAGACAATGCTAACCCCGTATTCATGGCTCTCAAAGTAAAAAGAGATTTCCTGCTCAAGGCGTCAGCAACTACATTTGCTTTTCCTGGATGATAATCAATCACTAGCTCATAATCCTTCAATAATTCAAGCCATCTCTGCTGTCGCAGATTCAAATCCTTTTGATTCATCAAATACTTCAAACTTTTGTGATCAGTAAAAATTTGGCATTTTTCACCATACAAATAATGTCGCCAGATCTTCAAGGCAAAGACAATAACTGCCAATTCCAAATCATGTGTAGGATAGTTCTTCTCATGCGACTTTAACTGTCTCGAGGCATAAGCTACCACTTTACCCTCTTGCATCAGTACACATCCAAGGCCTGACAATGATGCATCACTATAAATTACGAACTCCTTCCCTGGCTCGGGCTGTACTAAAATTGGTGCTTCAGTCAATCGTGCTTTCAGCTTTTCAAAACTCTGCTGACATTTATTAGTCCATTCAAACTTAACATTCTTTTGCAGCAACTTAGTCATAGGAGAGGCAATCATCGAAAATCCCTTGACAAAACGTCTATAATACCCGGCTAAGCCTAAAATGCTTCTAACCTCGGATACATTCTTTGGCGGTTTCCAATCAACGATCGCGGAAATTTTGCTCAAATCCACCCGAATACCATCACCTGAGACTATATTCCCTAAGAATTTGACTTCACGAAGCCAGAACCCACTTTTACTAAACTTAGCAAACAGTTTCTTTTCTCTTAAGATCCGCAATATGGTCCTCAAGTGTTCGGCATGCTCAGACTCGTCCCGAGAATAAATTAGAATGTCATCTATGAACACTACTACAAACTTATCCAAATATGGCTGAAAGATTCGATTCATCAAGTCCATAAATATAACTGGAGCATTTGTTAAGCCAAAAGGCATCACAAGAAACTCATAATGTCCATACCTTGTCCTAAAGGCGGTTTCCAGCACATCCGACTCCTTAACTCTCAACTGGTAGTAACTGAACCTCAAATCGATCTTTTAAAACACTGTTGCCCCCTTTAACTGATCGAATAAATCACAAATCCTCAGTAACGGGCACTTGTTCTTTATAGTCACCTTATTAAGCTGACGATAATCAATGCAAAGTCTCATTGAGCCATCCTTCTTCTTTACAAACAATACAGGGGCACCCTAGGGAGAGAAACTCGGTCTCACAAATCCTTTGTCTGTTAACTCTTGCAACTAAGCCTTCAATTCTTTTAATTCAGTCGGAGCCATTCTATATGGAGTAATCGAGATCGGTACAGTCCCCGGCAACAAATCAATGGCAAACTCTATCTCTCTGTCTGGAGACAACTCTGGCAATTCCTCTGGGAATACATCTGGAAATTCACAGACTATCGGCACTGATTCTAGCTTCAATTCAGACATCTCAGTATTCATTACTAGGCAAGATAAGCTTCACACCCTTTCCTCATGTATTTCTGAGCAGACATGCTCGAAATCACCATAGGCAATTTATTTGATTCATCTGTTTCAAACCATAGAATTTCACCATTTTCACATTTCAACTCTAGTGTTTTATGTTTACAATTTACCTTGGTATCATACAATGTCAACCAGTCCATTCCCAAGATAACATCAAACTCATCCAATGGTAACAACATCTGATTAGCCGGAAAACAGTGACCTTGAATCATTAATGGGCAATTCTTGCAAACCTTATCAACTAGCACATATTGGCCTAAGGGGTTCTACACTTTAATCGTAAACTCAGTATACTCAACAGGCAACTTCTTATTAGATATTAAATTTACACAAATATAGGAATGAGTAGACCTGGGATCAATCAATGCAATAACAATAGTATTATAGAGAGAAAATGTACTAGTAATGACATCTGGAGATGATGCATCCTCTCGGGCACGTATGGAATAAGCTCTAGCAGGCGCTTTAGCTTCTGATCTCGCCGTTGAATCTTTCATCACAGTTTTACTGCTAACCCCACCTCAAGTATTTCTCGGTGGTCTACCTTTGCTAGCGGTAGTACTCTGTCTAGCACTCTGAAATTTCTCTTCTTTAACTTTCTCCGGAAAGTCTCTGATAAAATGCTCGTGAGAACCACACCTGAAACAAGCTCGCTCGTAACCCCAACACTCGCCAAAATGTTACCTGCCACATTGCTGACATTCGGGCTTTCTAGGCCGCACATTACCACACTTGCCATTGAAGTAGCTTGAGCTTTAGACCCCGAATATGCCTTACCACTATCTCTGTGTGAGTCCCCAGCTGAGACTGTCATTCGAGGGCTTATCTCTTTGGACCTCTTTGATTGAGATTGAAATGACTTGCTTATCGGCCTCTTTCTAGCATCTCGAGCCTCAATAGCAGCTTTTCTTCTTTCTTTGTTCAATTCTTCGGCTTTAAGAACTCGATCAACCAATACTACAAATTCTTTCAGCTCCAAAATTCCCACAAGCACTTTAATGTCCTCATTTAGCCCATCCTCAAATCTCTTGCACATAATAGCTTCGGTGGACACACATTCCTGGGCATACTTGCTGAGTCTTACAAATTTGCGTTCATACTCTGCCACAGACATCTTGCCCTGCTTCAATTCAAGGAACTCCTTCCGTTTTTGTTCAATAAATCGTTGACTTATGTATTTCTTTCTGAATTCTTCCTGGAAGAAATCCCAAGTAACCTTTTCTTTTGGCACCACTGCTACCAAAGTCTTCCACCAATCGTAGGCCGAATCTCTCAAAAGTGATACAGCACACTTTAAGCACTCCTGGGTGTACATGAAAGCTCATCAAATACACGGATAGAATTTTCAAGCTAGAACTCTGCCTTCTCGGGATCATCATCGATCTTTGCTCTAAACTCTTCGACCCCTTGTTTTCGAATCTTGTCAACCGGAGGCTTGTTCATTCTTACCAAATCTATGCCTTGAGCAGCTACAGGAACCGTTTGCGGTATGGGAGGGGGTGGAGGAGGTTGAGCATTTGGGTCTGCTCAAATAAACTCAGTATACCAATTTTTCATCATTTGGAGAAAGGCATCCCGAGCCTCATCTCCCTGTCTCAATGTCTCAGGTCTACTTTCTACAGGCGTGGTCCCTTGTGCGGAAGCCGGTGCATTACTAGCAGCAGCATCAGCCACAGTTCCGTCAGGATCCATTACTATATTAAAACAAAACACAGTTTAGAATAATCAGGAGTCACCACACTATCACAGTATATTTATGGCATGTATAGCTAGAGTTTTACACACACTTTATTAGTCCGAGAACCGACTAAACCATAGCTCTCATACCACTAAATGTAACACCCCTTACCCATATCCATCGCTGGAACAGGGTACGAGGTATTATCGAATCATAGTACATACCATTAAATAAAACAAAGACAAAAATATAGCATACAATTAGATTATGAATCATTATAACATATGCCTTTAATAATATTAGCCAATTTCAAAGGCTTCGTACAAAATAATCGGTCAAATACTATACTTAATATTTTAAAACCTAGACAATTATGACACGTAAAAAAATAACTAAGTCTACTATACATGCCATAATTCAAAATGTTTAGTTCAAATACCCAAAATATTGATAGTGTAGGTAGATCTTCAACGATCCTTGACTCCTGTGCAAGCTAGACGACACTATAAGACAAAAGAAATAAAAGAAGGTAAGCTTATAGCTTAGTAAGCAAGTATGTAAATAATGAATAAAGAATCTAATATGTTTACACAATAACTCAAGTGTATCTACTTTTAATTTCACCATTTACTCCACTTTGGTCAAGCTGCCTCTACTACGTCATACTCACTAAATAAATCATAACTCGAGTTAAAAAACTCAAAATTAAAATCCGTAAAATTTTCCTGAAACTAGACTTATACTAATTCTTACTAATTTTTTTCTAGAATTTTTGGTCTAGCCAATTAGTACATTTTATTAGTTAAAATTTTCTCCTGTTATACAGCTCGACTGATCTGACCTCTGTTCACTACGAATTGAATTTCCCCCAGTACACAATTCAAATATCCATAAAATTTGTTTCATCTACAACAAGACTCAATAAGGAATCTAGAAATATAAACTATATTTCTTAATTAGTTTTGTACAATTTTTAATGATCTTTCAAAGTTAGAATAGGAGATCACATAGTCATTCTGAGCAAGTCACACACAAATATAAATATATCAAAATATAGAGTTCCTTTACTTTCTCTGTTTCTTTTACATGAAAATAGACTCATTAAAATTTAAATTCATATCTTATTCAGCCTCTATTAAATTCCTACTATTTTTGGTGATTTTTCAAATTCACGTCACTGCAACTGTCCAAAACAGTATTATTGCTAATTCACTCTTTCACACTTTCTTTGTATTAACCTCATTTAGCCTACATATCACAATTCACTTTCACCACATTTCATACATCACAAGTGTAGGTTCATGATTACAATGTCACTATAAAATCATCCCGTTGAACAATTCGGATCAATCCTCGATACTTGGTGGTTTCAGCACACAGCTCCACCATCATATTTCATATAATTCGGCTCTCTTGTACACATGGTGAACACTTAGTACCACCCATGTGACCTAGCCAAATTATCTCGTAGCTCTCTTGTCTACATGGTGTCCTTCACTTGGAATCACACATGTGACCTAGCTACATTTATCCTCTCCCGTAGCTCTCTTGTCTACATAGGATATATCCCGTATCACACATGTGACCTAGCTACTACATAGTATCTCGTAGCTCTCTTGTACACGTGATGTGCACTCAGTACCATACATGTGACCTAGCTACATTTCATTTATATTATTCAATCTTTCCAAAAGTTCAACCAGGATTTCTCTCACTATTACTTATTTCCATTCTTTTAATAGTCGATTTATGATTAAAATCAACTAAAATATATAAAATAGGCTGAAATACAAAAATGTAAATGAAGTTAACGTAATATTTACATACAAACTTACCTCGATGCAAAATATGGAAATTTTGCAATTTAGTCCAAAACCTTTTCCTTCCTCCGTTCGAGGTCGATTCCATGCCTTTCTTGATCTATAACAACACATTTAGCTCATTTAACACTCATACTATTTATTTCAATCCAAAAATCACATTATACAAAAATTACAGTTTTGCCCCCTAACTTTTACAAAATTATGATTTTGCCCCTAGGCTTGAAAATTTAATTTCAGCCCTTATTCTTATGTTTTATGACATGCTGAACATTTTTCTCTTCTGCAACAACATCAAATTCTCACTCTAACATGTACTTATGAGCATTAGGTATTTTTACCGATTATACCGTTTTGCTCGTTTTCGCTAAAAATTGCTTAGAAAAGATGGTTCTCCTAACCTCAAACATTCATATTCTACCATCAAACATCAAAATACATGCATATCATTAATGGGTAAATTTTTAAACATAAACCCTAACTCGAAATAATGGTAGAAATAGGTAAACTGAGCTGCGAGGATTTCAAAAATGTAAAGAACATTAAAAATGGAGCTTGAATGCACTTACTATTGAGCTTGAAAGCTTGGAAAAAACCCTAGCTATGGTGCCTATGAGAGTTTCGGCCAACTTGATGAAGATGATACCAAATTTTGGCTTTGTTTTCCCATTTTATTATTTTATTTACCAAATGACTAAATTACCCTTCATTAAAAACTATGATGTCTTATCTTCCTTTAGGTATTTTTGTCCAAACTAGTATAATGGTCTAATTACTATACAAGGACCTCCAGTTTAAAAACCCATTACTCACAAGTACTTAGTACCTTTGTGAACTAGAACACACATTTTAAAACTTTTGCAATTTGTCCTAAATATCAAATTGGACCCTCTATCGATAAAATTTCTAAAAAAAAATTCACACAATCATGAAATCATGCCATAGACCTTAAAATGATAATAAAACTATTATTTCTATCTTGAATTTGTGGTTTCAAAACCATTATTCCATTTTGGCCCTAAATCGGACTGTTACACATGTGTCCTCAGGGTTACCCTACAATTGTAAGTCAGACTCGAGCACGGCCAAGGCACACAGGCGTGTGGCTAGCTGTGTGGCCCAAGTCATCTCGACCACGGCCAAGGCACACGGGCGTGTCTTGTGGCCATGTGAACAAGATAGTATGTATGCCCTGTTTTGACACGTCCTAGACACACGGGCATGTCTAATGCCGTGTAAGGCACACGACCTGATTACACGAGTGTGTGACGTGTATTTGTTCGAAAAATGTTTAAGTTCTGGAAAAAATTTATATGTGTTTGGTTTAGTCCCGACTCATTTCTAATGTATGTTTTAGGTCTCGATGACCTATATAAGGGACTCTATATTGATATTTGATCTCTGATACTTTGATGATTATGAAATGAATGTTAATTGTTCCGATTCATCTGGTAATGCTTGTAAAGTTAGAAACGAGCCAAAAATTAGAAACGAGCCAAAAATCACATACCAAATTAGCTTGTAAAGTTTCTGAAACCTCAAGGTCTAAAAATGCTTTCTTTCTTCTTACAATTCAGTGAAGAAGACATAAAAATGATGATAATAACTTTTGTTTTTATTTAATTTATTAAATTACCATTTAAACCTTGGTTAATAATTAAATAAAACATCAAATCCATCCCCATATTTTTCTACTAACTCCTTAATAGTTTAATTACCATTTAAGTCCTTTACCATTACTCATTAAGCCATTTAATCACTCAAATCTTATAGTGATCAAATTTTACATCCTTTACAATTTAGTCCTTTTTAATTAATTAACTATGGAAACAGTAATGTTTCTTAACGAAACTTTAATACAACCTTAATAAAACTCCGTAAATATTTATAAAAATATTTATGGCTGGGTTTATAGAAACGAGGCCCTGATACATCATTTTCTAAAACCACTTGACTTTAGGGTCTTACTAGTTGAACTTAATTAATCATTTATATAACATAAATTACCAAATCAAAAACCTTTTTAAAACCATATTTGACTCGTAAATATTAAATAATAATATTTACAAACTTACTTGTTGGATTTATTGCCCCGAAACCACTATTTCCCATATTTGACTTGTAAATATCAAATAATAATATTTACTAACTTACTTATCGGATTTGTGGCCCCGAAACCACTGTCTTTGACACCACTAAAAAACGGGCTATTACAACTCTTCCCCTTATGAAAATTTCGTCCTCGAAATTTCTCGCCTGATAATAGCCATCATGTCGAGTCTTTCTTCCACCTTTTTTATGGTAGTGCATAAATAAATCAATCATAACTCGTTTCGATTCAGAACTCATATATGAACTTGATGCTATATCTGGACTTAACTAAACAACTATGATGTTCTCCTGTCATAACTTTATCATCAGTAACATTGAGAAATTTCCAAAAATCATCTATCAAAGCATAACCGAAAGAAAACCCAAATTATCAGATTCCAGGAACATTAGACAATTCATAGCGTTTAGTTAAAGTTTGTAATTTTCACAACAGACTCTAACTGATGTTTCCGACGCATCTGCATCTGTAACTTTTTACCGATGAATGTTCCATTTCACGAAAAGCTTCAAACAATATCATTTAAATACAAGTGTGATAGTTGTAACTATTGAAACAATTTTAACTACTAATAACATTTCTCGATTATAACTGATCTGATTGATATATTCCTATATCATGTCTTTTAGAATATGAATCCTTCATTCTGACTATCAGTCTATTTACCCTTGAATCCGTAAAATTTATTCCTGAATCTAGAGATGTACTTGAATATATATATACAGCTCATCTAACTTTTTTTAGTGAATAATCCGTTCTGACTAAAACAGTTGAGTCAATCTTATCAGTCGCATAATAACATTTCTAAATAATTCTTTCTTCTTGTTGTCAAAATATCCCAGACACAAAGTCTATCATAATACCGTCATAATACCAACTAAAGATCATCACAAACTGCATTAACTCATACAAAATATGATATAATCCGAGATTACCTGGCTAATAGGAATCAATATGTAAGATTAAGCTCGATCTTCCACTATCTATACTTTTGTCATTACCTATCCCCTTCATGAAAGCTTTAAATGGGATATACAATAAAATAATTTAAATTATTAACATTGAGGCTTTGAATCATACCGAAGCTGCAACTGATAAACCGTAATTTATACACATTTTTATCCCATGCTTGGCACATTTTATGGATGATTTTTCCTTAGATTTGGTGAATTTGATGCTTCTAATGCCTTAATTTCATGTTTTATACTTAGGAGAGCATAGGAGAGTGAAAGGAATGAGAAACGGGCCAAAAACGGAGAAAATGGGCCAATGTACGAAATCAACACGGCCTGGACCTCCTCACACTGGTGGACCACATGCCCGTGCCTATTTAACAGGCTTGACAACGGCCTTAAGTAATCACACACGGGCATGTCCTTGTCGAGCCCAAGTTGAGTTCAATTCGGAAAAGGCCAATTTTGAGGGTTCTTAGGCATTCCAAAGCCTATAAATACACCTTAGAGGAGGAGGAAAGGGACACACATAGAGGAGGAAGTACGGAACTGCTCAAGGAAAGCCGATTGATCCATCTCAAAAGCCGGATTCATCATCAAGACTAAAGATCTCCCCTTAATTTCCCTTCAGGAGTTTTGCGTTTTTCTTTATGTTTTGTATTCATTATTCTTCTGAGATGTTTACCTTTTTAGTGATGAACTAAAACCCCTAAATACCTAAGGGGAATGAAACCTAAGACTGATCTTGCTATTATTATCTGAATTGTATGATAAATATTTGACTTGTTCTTAATTATGTGTTCTGAATTCTTGTTTTGATATTCCAGGATATTGGTTCAAGTTAAGCTCTTATTCAGAGGAGGAATAGACCCTATCTAAGAGTACATTTGTCATAACTAAGCGGAGTTGATTGCGCGCCTAGAGATAGGGTGACAAGATTTTGTCGGATTAAGGTGAAACCTAATAAGGGGATCAATAGATCGAGTTAATGCAACCTTAGAGAGTTAATTAGAAAGAGATTTCAATTATTCAACCTAGGGTTAGACGTTGTTAGTCTCGAGAGGGATAATAATATAACTTAGGGATTTCTATAGATCAAGTCAAATGAATAAATCGTCCGATTCAGAGTCAAATAACAAGCGAAGTCTAGGTAGATTTTTCCTTAGGTATTGTCTTAATTCAATCGTTTTTCCAAAAGTAATTCCCCAATTCTATTTTCTGTGAATTCTTAGTTTAGTTAATTAGTTACTTAAAACAAACCACATTATTCTTAGGCTAGATAGTAAAAAGACAGTCATTACTAGTACTTTTAGTTCCTTTGGGTTTGACAATCCGGTCTTGCTAAAGTTATACTACTGTTCGATAGGTACACTTGCCTTCATCGTGATAATAGTTAGTTTCAAGAACGATTCATTATAAATATTTAAAACCTGTCACAAATATCACGTATCAAATTTTTGGCGCCGTTGCTAAGGAACTAAGGTATTAGGAACACTTGATTTTTATTACTTTAGCCATTTACTTTTACTGTAATTTAAATTTTATTCTAACTTTTACTAATTCTTCTTTTTCCCTTTTTCTGGCAGGTTCTTATAGTTTATGACTAGAAGAAACCCGTCAGGACTATTACTTTTTGACAGTGAGATCGATCGCACATTTCGCAGAAACCAAAGAGAAATAAGGTGAAGTTTAAGATACATAGAGAACGAGGAAGAGGACGATACTTCAACCACAACTGAGGAGATGGTTGAAAACCAAGAAAATCCGCTACCTCTTGCGATTGCTGTTAATCAAAATCCTGCTCCGCGTATGATTATGCTAAACCTAATTTAACAGGAACTGAGTCAAGTATAGTTAGACCTGCTATTGCTGCAAATAATTTTGAACTGAAGCCTACATAATTCAAATGATACAACAGTTTGTTCAGTTTGATGGTTTGCAGGACGAGGATCCCAACGCTCACTTGGAAAATTTCTTAGAATTTTTCGATACATTTAAAATCAATGGCGTTTCTGATAATGCCATACGTCTTCGGTTGTTTCTCTTTTTGTTAAGGAATAAGGCTAAACAATGGTTGAACTCGTTACCACGAGGGTCAATCACTACTAGGGAACAAATGACCGAAAATTTTTTATTAAAATATTTTCCACCGGCTAAAACAGCCAAATTACGTAATGATATCTCTTCTTTTGTGCAGATGGATTTAGAAACACTCTACGATGCATGGGAGAGATACAAGGACCTTTTGAGAAGGTGCCTTCACCATGGGTTACCACTTTGGCTACTGGTTCAAACGTTCCATAATGGCTTGAATCCTTTGACTCGGTAGATAATTGATGCAGCCGTTTGGAGGAACTATCAATAATAAGACACCTAAGGCGGCTTATGAATTTATTGAGGAAATGTCACTGAAAAACTATCAGTGGTAAGTTATGAGAACAAAGCCGACGAAAGCAGCCGGTATTTTCAACCTCGACGTGGTTACTATGCTATCCAACCAAGTAGAAATCTTAAATAAAAAGATTGACAGTTTGTGTGGTTCTACTGAGGTACATCTAGTGATGAGGTGCGATTCGAATGGAGGAGGAGCGTGCACAGAATATCAACCCTTCAACCCTAGCATCGAAGAGGAACAAGTCCAATATATGGGTAACAATAACTCTAGAATCCCAAAATAACCCATATAGTAACACTTATAATGCAGGTTGGAGGAACCATCCCAATTTCTCGTGGGGCGGACAAGGAAATCAAAGGCCACAACATCCTCCAAGTTTTCAACAACCACCTTACTAGCAGGAGAAAAAGTTGAACCTTGAGGAGATGCTAACAAAACTTATATCGGTGTCAAAAACTCATTTTTAGAATACCAAGACAGCACTTAAGAATCAACAAGCATCGATCCAAGGGCTTGAAACTCAGATTGGACAGCTTGCCAAGTTGATTTCTAAATGACCACAAGGTAGCTTGCCTAGCAACATAGAATCTAACCCAAGGGAGCAACTCAACGTGATTACTAGTCAAGATGAGGAAGGGTTAGTCACACCTAAACCAGAACCAAGGCAAGAAACTGAGATAAGCAAAGGTAAAGGTGAGGTAGACCACAATGAGCAGAAATCGGTAAGTACAGAATACAAACCTCGTGTGTTATACCCTAATGCGACAAGGAAAGACCGCTCAGATGAATAATTTGGTAAATTCCTTAAACTCTTAAAAAAATTACATATTAACTTACTATTTATTGAAGCTCTATCGCAAATGCCAAACGCAATGAAATTTTTAAAGGAGCTTTTAGCAAATAAGCGGAAGTTGGACGAGGCTTCGCATGTGAAGCTAAACACAGTTTGCTTAGCTATTCTACGGAATAAACTACCCAACAAATTGAAAGATCCAGGGAGTTTCACAATTTCTTTCTTAATTGGTAGTTTAGATGTTAATAATGCATTAGCTGATTTAGGGGCTAGTATTAACGTCATGCCTTACAAAATGTTTAAACAACTAGGTCTTGGGAAACCCAAACAGACTAGGATGAGCATTTAATTAGCAGATAAAACTATAAGATTACCTAGGGGTATTATTGAAGATATGCTAGTTAAAATTGATAAATTTATATTTCCCATTGACTTTGTTGTTCTAGACATAGAGGAGGATAGTAACACTCTTTTGATTTTAGGAAGGCCTTTTTTAGCAACTTCTAGAATGATTATTGATGTTGGCACAGGTGACACTTCGTGTGGGAGACGAAACAATCACCCTTCAAGCTCGCAGTTCCGGCAACACATCGAAAATTGAAGGTGATTGTCTAAACCATTCTACTCAAACTGACAATATGGTGCAACCTACTCTACAGGAAATGAGTTAGAAGGAAGTACATAAGCCATTTTCAAGCAATAGTAGAGGACCAATTCATAAAGAACGAAGGCTACAAATCAAGGAGCTAGATGAATGGCGAACACATAAACCGAGAACACACGATAAACCAAAACTATGCTAGAACAAGCTCAATACCTTTCAAAATCAACTTAAGGTTGGAGAAAAAGTTTTATTAGATGTCGCAGATCCTCACATTGTCACTGCCAAACCAAATGAAGAAACCCCTCTTTCGGTACTTAGCATTTTCCCATTCGGTACAGTCGAGGTAAGTCATCCCAAGTTCAGCACTTTTAAGGTAAACAATACCCGCCTAAAACCTTATTTTGATGAGATTCACAGCAGGAATGAGGAGTATAAACTCCTCAAACCACCATGACCATTCAATGGAGAGGTAAGTTGAGCTTAGACTATAACTAAGCGCTTCTCGGGAGCCAACCCGAGCACTAACAATATTCCTTTCTTTAAATTTTAGTTTTTAAAATCTAACATACTAACCAAATCATCGAACACAGGCTTTTCAGAACCACACGGCCAGGCACACGGGCGTGCCAAAGGCCGTGCACATACCACGGGATGCAACACGGCTGTGCGATGTAGCCATGTGAAAATAGGGAAAAAATTTCTTTCCCAACACGGGATGCGATAAGTAGCGACGGCCGTACGACATGGCCGTGGGCGAAACTGTCAAAATAACACGGGCATATAACACACCTGTGTTTTGAAACCGTGGGTAAACCTGTCAATTTCACATGGGCGTGCGCCTACATACACGGGCGTGGGAGAAGCGAACGGAGATCGACACGGCTGTGCCATATGGTCGTGTACACCAATGCGCCGAATTTCAAAAATTACGACAAGCACGAGCTGAACTTAGAGCACACGAGCGTGTCCCACGGCCGTGTGCCCCAATTTCTCTATAACCACCTATTATTTATTTTATTTTATTTTTATCTCTATATTTTGAAATTATTTTTTAAATTTCCTTTTAATACTTTTTCATTCTGAGTTTTTACAATTTTTATTCTTCAGCTATTTCATTACGAGTAATTATGCTTCAGTGTACCTCTTAAAGAGTTCCTGATTTTATTATAGTCAGAAAGAGCTCCAAAGCTCATCCTCTCATAGGAACTAAAAACTCCATAGAGAAAGGACTTATGGACTAATGAACCTCTACCACTACCGGAGTATCCTCCTCTACCCTCACGCCGATTGTTCTCCAAAACTCCAGTTCAAGGAAATTCATTCATCACTCAGGAAGTTTCACTTCTCTCCCTATCTTATATTTACATTTTTTTTCTATATATATATCTTTGTACATTGAGGGCAATGTACATCTTAAGTGTGGGGGGTATTCATTTCACTATCAGAAAAATCCCTGAATGATTGCCTTGTTCTCTTGAAAAGCTCTCATATCATGTTTAGGATAAATTTTGATTGATTTATGATTTTTATTGATATATCTTAAATTAAAACATAGGCATTCATGAATTTTTTATTTAAACTTTAAGACATTAGAGAATTAAGCATGATAAGTTGATTTTTAAGAATTTAAAATTTTAGGTTGTTTCACCAAGTTTAGGTATTACCTTGAGTTGGAATTGACAAGTTTGAACATCAAAAAGCCATAATTTTTGTGAGATCTTGAGCCTTTAGAGCATTTATTATTTCTTTCATGCTCACTTTCATTATGAGTGCGTCAGTATTGAATTGTTATTCTAGAACTTGCTTGGTTATGCATGTCAAGACCACACCATTTGATTTGTTATGTCAAAATGAGAAAGGCACTTAAGTTTAACCCACTCACTCCATAAAAGCCTACCTTCACAACTAACCCTTAGTGAACCCTCTTGAGCCTAACAACCCATTCATTGATGTACCCTCAATATTAACCCATAAGACATTATTGTTCAAATCCCCTAAATTAATTTAATCCCTATTTTTATCGAGATTTGAGTTGGAATAGTTGCTTAGCTATGTTTTATTCTATTTTGTACTATGACTTGTTCTTAAAAAAAATGCATGTATATATATTTAGTAGTAGTGATCTTCTGAGCTAAAGAGTTAAATTCCACATTCTGAGAAAAATCTCTATTGTATGCAATTGATGACTAGTCATTTTTCTAGTTAGGCAATTTTTCAATTCAATCTTGATTCTAACCCTTTCTTTCAACTTGTGACTACACCCTCTAACCAAAGCCACGTTAAAACCCTCTAAAGACCTTTTGATTGATGTTTCATCTCAATTTATAGTGGTGGAGATTTGATTTTCATGCAAGCCTATGGTAATGACTTTTCATTATTGACTATTGAGTGCTTCATTTATTGTCCTTAAACACCTCGAATGATTTGAGTCAATCTTTAGTGAGGATGTGAAACTCTATGACATTTTGAATCAAAGGTAATTACTTAGACGAGGGGAGGCACCTATGTTTTCATGATAAAGTACTCAACTTGGAATGTTTGAAACTTTGATGTTCTTTCAGTTGAATTTTCAATGTATGATTACCTATGGATTATTTTGAGATATTATCGATAGAAATTAAAAGTTGAGAAGAATTTATTTTGATTATGAGTTGAGGATTTTGCTTTAGGACAAGCAAATGCTTAAGTGTGGGGGTATTTGATAAACCGTAATTTATACATATTTTATCCCATGCTTGGCACATTTTATGGATGATTTTTCCTTAGATTTGGTGAATTCAATGCTCTTAATGCCTTAATTTCATGTTTTATACTTAAGAGAGCATAGGATAGTGAAAGGAACGAGAAATGGGCCAAAAACAGAGAAAATGGGCCAATGTACGAAATCAACACGGCCTAGACTTCCTTACACGGGCAGACCACACGGCCATGTCTATTTGGCAAAATCGAAGCACGACTCACACGGGTGGACCACACGCCCGTGCCTATTTAACAGGCTTGACCACGGCTTTAAGTAATCGCACACAGGCATGTCACACGGGCGTGTCCCTGTCAAGCCTAAATTGAGTTCAATTCGGAAAAGCCCAATTTTGAGGGTTCTTAGGCATTCCAAAGCCTATAAATAAACCCTAGAGGAGGAGGAAAGGGACACACACAAAGGAGGAAGCAAGGAACTGCTCAAGGAAAGCCGATTGATTCATCTCAGAAGTCGGATTCATCATCAAGACTGAAGATCTCCCCTCAATTTCCCTTGAGGAGTTTTGGGTTTTTCTTTATGTTTTGTATTCATTATTCTTCTGAGATGTTTACCTTTTTAGTTATGAACTAAAATCCCTAAATACCTAAGGGAAATGAAACCTAAGACTAATCTTTTTTTTATTATCTGAACTGTGTGATAAATATTTTACTTGTTCTTAATTATGTAATCTTAATTCTTGTTTTGATATTCCAGGATATTGATTCAAGTTAAGCTCTTATTCAGAGGAGGAATAGACCCTATCTAAGAGTACATTTGTCATAACTAAGCGGAGTTGATTGCGCGCCTAGAGATAGGGTGACAAGATTTTGTCGGATTAAGGTGAAACCTAATAAGGGGATCCATAGATCGAGTTAATGCAACCTTAGAGAGTTAATTAGAAAGAGATTTCAATTATTCAACCTAGGGTTAGACGTTGTTAGTCTCGAGAGGGATAATAATATAACTTAGGGATTTCTATAGATCAAGTCAAATGAATAAATCGTCCGATTCAAAGTCAAATAACAAGTGAAGTCTAGGTAGATTTTTCCTTAGGTATTGTCTTAATTCAATCGTTTTTCCAAAATTAATTCCCCAATTATATTTTCTGTGAATTCTTAGTTTAGTTAATTAGTTATTGAAAACAAACCACATTATTCTTAGGCTAGATAATAAAAAGACAGTCATTACTAGTACTTTTAGTTCCTTTGGGTTCGACAATCCGGTTTTGCTAAAGCTATACTACTGTTCGATAGGTACACTTGCCTTCATCGTGATAATAGTTAGTTTCAAGAACGAGTCATTATAAATATTTAAAACCTGTCACGAATATCATGTATCAGCAACCATTTGATGAATTAAAACTATAGTGCTTTAATAAGACTAATGTTACAATCCGTATAGATAGAACAATACATCAACCATCAATAGTGCATTCCAAAACAAAAGGGGAAAATCGAATGTTGTCCCAATAGCAACCAGTGTAGTAAGATCTATATTATCATGCTTACATGGTCCAATTAAGAATTATACCTGTAATAAATATACTTATCTCAAGTCAATATATATCCTTTATAGATGAACCACATTTGATAGAATAGACCATAAGAATGATAAGAAAGTCGATATAAAGAACTCCAAGATATAAAGCTCTACTGAATTCCTGAAAATACAACCCATGTTGAATGATAAAGAGATTGATGATACCCCAGAAAAAATCCAGAAGAAGAATATCGCTTATACGCATTGGAAACAGTTGTGACGGAGACAACATAAATTGCACATATATATAAAGCAGAGCAACAACCAGTAGAAATAGAAAAATTATCATCATATGAGTCTTATCGTCTAGTCTTCTACTGAACATAATGGAATAGAATGCCAAAGAAAAATAGAGTAATGTTGATCATTAATCAACCAAACTAACAATACCTTTGCCTAGCATCATGGTTAGCTAGCATTCCCATATGATAAGAATCACATCTGAAGATGAACAATTGCATATGCCTCTGAGGATAAAAGAACATATAGAATGCCTAGAAGAAGTGTGACACCCCTAAAGTGACCCTAGTCGGAAAGCGGTTTCGAGACCGCTAAACTGAGTCACCAAATTATTTGAATATGATAATTATTGTCTAAAATATGTGAATATGAATGTGTGAAAGTTTTAGGCTTCGATTTAGTAAATTGCATGTGAATTTAGTCAAAAGGACTTATGGGTGACATTTTTGAAATGTGATAGGCTAATCTACAAGGACCTAATAGTGCATGTAATCAAAAGGGAGGACTTCCATGTCAATTTTCCCCCCCTAATATGTAGTGGCCGGCCATGAGCATGGGTGGACAAGATGTTATGGCTAAAAACATGTCATAAACATGTTGGGGTAGTGCATTATGTAAGGATTAATAAAATAAAGGGCATGGGCAATAAAATATTAGTTTTAGTAGGATGAGAAACAAAAAAAAAGAAAAGAAAGGATGTGTGTGATTGTCCCCCCCCCATTGCCGTGAGTGAAGAAAAGAAAAAAAAGAAAATTTGTTCATCCTCTTTCATTTCTTTTGGCTGAAAATTCTAAGGAAGAAGGAAGGAGTTCTTGCTTCATGTTCAGTTGGTTGGTGTTTAGGAAGAGGAAATGTTGAAGAGATTCGGCCATGCTTGTAGCTAGGTTAAGGTAAGTTTGATGTTGTTCCATGAGATTCATGCATATTTTTGATGTTAGTTTGAGTTCTACCTAGCCTATGGTTTAAATCTTGCTATGTGATGAAGATGATACTCGGCCATGGGTGTTGTTTTCTTGGTTGGTGTTTGTTTCATGCTAAATCTAGATGAACAATGGGGGTTGTCATTTAGGTTAAGATCAAAGAAATTAACCTTGTTAAAACTTTGAACTAATAATGCCCATATGTGTGATAGCCGAACATAGACTTTGTTTAAAGTCTTGGTCAAAGGCCGGTTAAGTGTTTTGGAAATGATTAAGCTAGGTGTTTGATCTTTTTGGTTCGGCATAGTACATAAAATGTTGCTAGATGGAGAAAAAATTCGGCCAGCAAGAGGTGTGCTAAGGCCGAATATAATTTTGTATATTAATGAGTAATGCATGTGTTGAATTGATGGAATGGAGAGGATGTTTTAATAGTGCATATATGTGTATTAGCCAAGTTTTGAACTTGAAACAAAATGGTATTTGGTCAATACAAGTGACCATACTTGTAGAATGTATTAAGTATGCAATCGGCCTCAACATAGACATGCATGTTCGGCCACACGAATGAATGCATAGATTGATGTTGTACATTCGGCTATAGGTAAGCATAATGATGATCCTATCTTGACTTAGACAATCGGCTCAAGGAGAATTTGTTAAGTGCTTAGTTAATTGATATTAGGTTAATGATGTGTGTATTTGGTCATAAAGGTGCACATGAGGAAATGTTTGATTAATTGTACTAAATTGCTTAATGTGATTAAAAATGCGTATGACCATTTTGTATTTGAGCTAAAGGTGGCCATATGACCTATCAAATTCATTGTCATATTCGGCCATAAGCTAGCATAATGAGACTTTAATAAGTTAAATTTGTTTGAATTAGCTCAAGAGCTTAGAGGACCAAAGTTGGATAAAGGAAAGGAAAAAGTGATCGAATAGCCGCCGAAATCGTTCGACAACATCCGAGGTAAGTTTTAAGTGATTAAACATTGAGTAAATTCAATCATAATAGGACATAATGAGTTGATTTAATAAGATATGATGTGGCCATGATATGTCTTAAACTCAAATGGTAAGTTCATAAGTGTTTGGACTTGGAAATTTAAGAGCAAATTGTAATAATTTGCTTTGGACAGCAGCAGTAACGTGATTTTAGAAAATCACTATAAATTGTTGGTGTGGAATTATAGGCTGCATAAAATATGTAATCAAGGCTTAATTAGTCTAGTTTCTTATAAAAGAGACCTTGTGAGCAAAGAAATTTCCTATAAAGAGATATTTAAAGTTGTGTGAGACGGTGTCAGAATGACTCCGAAATCTCCTATTCGGTTTTTAGAAAATCATTATAAATTGTAAAAAAATGGTTATAAGATAAAATTTATATGCTTAGACTCCTTAATGAGTCTAGTTTCAAATGAAATCAAATACAACACATTTTGAATTCTGTAAAATGAGAAATTTGATTCGTAGTGAAGAGTGGTCAGATTAGTCAAACAGTGAAACAGGGGAAACTTTAAGAAAAATCTGGTATTGATTGGCCAAACCTAAAATTCTGGAAATTTTATGGATGGAAGATATACGAGTCTATATTCAGGAAAAATTAACGGAAAGTGATTTGGAGTTTTGTAGCTCCAGTTATAAATAATTTAGTGACTATTGCTCAGGAAAAACAACTTGTGCTGAATTTGAGATTATGTTGTAAACCTTGATAAACTTGTTTTAGTTGCTCATAAGCTATTGATTAAACCCATACGTGAATTCTAAATTGTGATATTGGAAAATGATAGGTGTAGATTCAGCCAAGACAGTGTGTATACGTGAAAGTATATGTGGTATGTGAAGTATATTTGGATAATTGTGATGTGAATACATGAAAATTTATATTTTGATTTAGGATTTTATGTGATGGATGTGAACATGCGTATGTGTGATAAGACCGAATGGCCAATGTGATGAATGTGAACCCGTATATATATGTGTGATAAGGCCGAATGGCCAATGTGATGAATGTGAACATGCGTATGAGTGATAAGGCCGAATGGCCACTGTGATGGATGTGAACATGCGTATGTGTGATAAGGCCGAATGGCCAATGTGATGAATGTGAACCCGTATATATATGTGTGATAAGGCCGAATGGCCAATGTGATGGATGTGAACATGCATATATGAGATAAGGCCGAATGGCCAATGTGATGAATGTGAACATGAATATATGTGGTAAGGCCGAATGGCTAATGCGAAACGTGTATGAGATGGATATGTGGTAAAGCCAAATGGCTAATGTGAGATATGTACAAGATGTGTATATATATATATTGTGGCCAAATGACAAACGGTGAAAGGTGTGTATTATTAGATTTTTGGATGAGGCAAATGAATTACAAATATGACAGTCGATGTGAATGTTGTAACATGTGATTAAATGTACATGAAACTTGGAAATATATTCCGGGTAAGACCCGATGACTACGTGTGGAGATTATGTCTGGGAAGACCCGATGACTACGTGTGGAGATTATGTCCGGGTAAGACCCGATGACTACGTGTGGAGATTTTGTCCGGGTAAGACCTGATAACTTCATGTGGAGATTTCGTCTGAGCTAAAGGTCTCGCCGATAATCCGAGTAGAGGTTAGAGCTATAAGACTTCGTAATAAGAATTGCATATAAATATATTCAACGCGAAAGGTTAAACAGGTATGTACTCCAAGTTTATATGTGAGCTTGATTTGAACTAAATCATAAGGTAGTTATGTGATGCATATGAGAGCAATCTATGAGACTATTCCTATGATTATGTGACTTCGGATTAGTGTGAGAGGATATGTGAAATCATACAATATATCTATGTCACATGAGCTCACTTTTATGTGAAAGTTTATCTGCCTATTGTATATGATGAGATGTGCATATTCGGTAAAGGGATGGTATGCCCGAAGGAAGAGTGAAATAAAAATATGAACAACTATGTTATAATTTGATTGTTATCTGTTGTCACTGCTTAAAACTTACTAAGCATTGTAATGCTTACTCCGTTTACTTTGTTTTCTCTATTTTATAGATCTCATTGCGAATCTACAGGCTCGGGGATCATCAGCAACTAGTCACACTATCACTATCAATTGTTTGGTACTGCTACGTTTTGGATTATCTTATGGCATGTATAGAATAGACTAGTAGTGAGAGGATATTTTGGTTAATGTATATAAGCCATACGAAAATGGCATCTTTTGAATGTGTACTTATAGAAGTTTAAATTGTATCCCTGACTGTCTCTAGTACTTATCTAAAGGAATGTTCAAAAAAAAAATTTTACTGTTCTGATATGAGTTTCAAGACTGGTAATGCCCCTTTATCTATTCCGGCGACGGATACGGGATTGGGGTGTTACAAGAAGAACATATAGAATTCCTAGAAGAGATCATTTTAAGATACTTGGTTATAATAGCTACATTAAGATAAATTTACAATTCAAACATTATTTCACTAACTACTAAAGTCACCGATGATCCTACATTATCCCATTCCACTAAAGAAATTAGTTTAAAAGAAATCCCAGTTAACCCGTTCTTTGGATACTATCCCTGGCAAAGTCGATTACCAGTAAAGAATTTATTCCTTACTTGCTAACCAATTCTAGACTCTGACCACATTATTACTCAATTAACCGATGAGCTCTTCATTTCCCTTTTTGAAGACTTAGACAACATAAGTCTTGTAAATTTTGTTGTAAAAAACTTTAAGGCCGAGGGCGCGGAGGTCATAGCACTACTAAATTTAATTTTCATATATACACATCAAACATATATTTCATTATCAACATAATATTATTAATCTCTACTCTTACCTTTATGAGTTTCTGCTCAACAATAGCAACTTTTTAATCAGATACTTGAGTATCACTTTCAGTGTTATCAGAAATAGCTCGGTTGGAAAACATCTTTGTCTAAAAATGAAGCAAATCTCATTAGAGTCAGGAGATTATCACACTACCACAGGTTATATAATGGCATATATTTTCAAACTTCATACATGCTACGTTTAGTCCGAGAATCGACTAAAATATAACTCTTATATCACTAAATGTAACACCCCTAACTCGTATCTGTCGCTGAAATAGGGTTACAGAGCATTACTATAAAAACGTAACTTATAATCATTCATTTCTAAACATTTCATAAATCATATCATAATTCATTCAAACACATGCATATTGTCCCTTATTTGACCCCACGAGGCCTTAGAAACACTTTAAAAATGATTTGGGACTAAATTGGAAACATTTAGAACTTATTAGAAACAAATAGAAAATTTCACACTGCAGGGTCACACAGCCATGTGGCCAAGCCATGTGACTCACACGGCTGAGACATACGGCCGTGTTCCATTCGTGTCCGTGCCTGTGTAACTCATTGACTTGGGTCACATGGTCAAGCCACACGCCCATGTGCTAGGCCGAGTAACTTTCAAAAAGCAACCTTTAAAACCTACAGGGGACACACGGCCGTGTCGATACATGGCTGAGACACACGCCGTTGTCTTAGGCCGTGTGGACAAGAAATAGGCCAAATGCAAGTCATTTCTTTCACCCAATTTAAGTACACACTTACAAGCCATTTGCACCTTTGACCAATACATCAAAAGATACCAAAACATGCACAAAATGACTAATTCATATGATCAAAATACATACAACCAATATGCCATATAGGCATCTCAAAAACATACATCAAAGACACTTGAACATATGCATATTTAACCATTCATAAACTAACTTGTTTCCATACCAAAACATATCACAATGGACACATATCAACCATACCATATTAGATCATGCCATATCAAAATAACCTTACCACTTGGATCGCTTCTCACTTGCATCAAAACCATTTAAATGACACAAATCTAGTCATTTCCAAATGGTTCCAACAACCAACATATGTACTTACCATATTTCGTATCATGCACCACTATTCAAAACCTTTCCAAAGCATACCATAACTTGACCATGTTGAGGTAAATTCATCAACTACCATTTTAGCAATTCAAACATGCATTAATACATTGTCAAAATAACACACATCAATAAGGTATCAAAAGTACCAAGGTTACATCAACCAAAATGACATATACATGCCAAACTCATCAATTAACATAAAACACAAGTCCATCTATTCATGCCATTATAACCTTGATCAAGACATCAAAATCTACCAATATAATCGTTGAATAGTGTGATAAATCTCTAACAAGCTTCCAAACTGATTAAGCTTCCGATAATTTGTAAAGTAAAGGAAAATAACTACGTAAGCAATGAATGCTTAGTAAGCTTGTATAAACTTTAAACATGACATTTCATTTTAATAATGAACTTTATAGGGTAATTATATTATAAACCTATACCAACTTCACAAAGTTTATCAAACTTTAGAACCATCAACTCATAAATGAGTAAGTTCATCAATATCACATATATTTTTCATTCCTAACATAATAGGATTTTATAAGACTTTGAACCCTTCCATTTACTTATTTTCCATTCCATTTACTTACCTTAGCTTAAATAACAACATCAATTCACTAATTAGTATATTTTTTCATGAACTCGGTATATTCATCGATAGCATATGTAAATTTCACACATATAAGTACATCATTCAACTCATCATTTCTTTTTCATCATATTGCATTTAAACTATGAACTTTCCATTTCATTACCTTTCCTTACCTGTTTCATATGCATAACACACAAGACATAAGCATAACATTAACCATGGCTACAAGCTAGTGCATTCAAACATAGCTTTTTTAAAATCAACTGCATGATAAACCATTTCATAAGAAATTACATACTTTAATACTTACCACCCTTTCATGAACATAAGCATATTTCTATTTGGAAACTTGTCATTTCAATGCATAACTTTATAAGTAAACATAATACAAACCAACCAATAGCTTGGCACAAGCCTAAGCGTCATCAAAAACATATGTTAGTGCATCAATTCATAATTCACTTGAATTAACATAAGATAAGTTATTGAAAATGAATAACCTCACTTGAAATCATCAATTTTATGAACATAGATATACTTTCATTTAACATTCTCTTTTCATTCATTTTCATAGTTTTCATGATATAAGTCATTTGAATGCTTACTTTTCCTTCCCTTTTCATGCCCGTTGAACCACTTAATGTAATATCAGATGCGCGAAAAAGCTCATACAAAATGTGCTAAACATATTGTCGAAACCATTCCTTTTCATCATTGTTCACTCGAGCCATAAATGGGTCTGTTCACACAAGCTAACGGTCGAAATGTTGCTACACAATACTGCTCACACAAGCTGATGAGTATTCGCAACAAATGTTGGAACTTAGCCATCGGTATGACATTCAAGACCAACACCCTGAACATGGTAATTTGGGTTGCTAACAAAAGTTGGCGGTCGAAATGTAAACTACACGATGCTGCTCACACAAGCTGATGAGTATCCGCAACAAATGCGAGACCTTAGCCATCGATAAAACATTTAGGACCAGCACCGAAACATGAAAACCCTAATGACATGTCATTTGTATCCTATATATTCCTAAGGTTCAAATGGGGCTCGATAATCGTCAAAACATCATTGGATTTCCATCGTTTCTATACATGATAATTTGCATAATAACATATATATATTGGTTCATTTACATTAGAACAACACATTAAACATTCAATTTAATCAACATTTATGTTATTATAGTTCATACAAACTTACCTGACTAAATTACAGAAATGTCGAAGTACATGGGCTATTTGGTAATCTTCCATTCTCCTCGAGTTTCCACTCTATCTTGATATAAATTAATAATTTCATTCAATTTATTAATTTATATAGTAAAACAATTTATTTTATGCAATTTAGTTTTTTTACATTTTTACAAAATTGCCCCTAATATTTTACTTTTATTCAATTTAGTCCTTGAGCTTAAACATGCAAATTAACTATTTTTATTGCAAACCCATGCAAACCGAATATTAATAGCATCCATTTCAGCCCATTTTTGCAACAATGTCACATCAAGTCCTTGAACTATTTCAATTTCAACAATTTAGTCCCTAATCGGCAAATCCATCAAAAATCACTTAACAACATACTTTTATACACTAACCAACACTTAAAATTCATTAATTAACATCAAAAGTCACAAAGAATCATCAATGGAAACATTAAAAATCTTTAACAGATTCAAAAACGAAGATATGGGCTAGTTACACCTAGTTGCAACGATCTCAAAAACATAAAAATTATTAGAAATAGGCCAAAAATCACATACCAAATTAGCTTGTGAATCACTTTTTTCTTCTTACAATTCAGTGAAGAAGACATGAAAATGATGATAATAACTTTTGTTTTTATTTAATTTGATTTAATTTATCAAATTACCATTTTAACCTTGGTTAATAATTAAATAAAACATCAAATTCATGCCCATATTTGTCCACTAACTCCTTAAATGGTTTAATTACCATTAAGTCCCTATACTATTACTCATTAAGCCATTTAATCACTCAAATCTAATAGTGATCAAATTTTACATCATTTACAATTTAGTTCTTTTTAATTAATTAACTATTGAAACATTAAAAATTCTTAACAAAACTTTAATAAAACCTTAATAACACTCCGTGAATATTTATAAAAATATTTACTACTCGGTTTATAGAAATGAGGTCCCGATACGTCATTTTCTAAAACCACTTGACTTTAGGGTCTTACCAGTTAAACTTAATTAATCATTTAATCACATAAATTACCAAATCAAAAACCTTTTTAAAACCATATTTGACTTGTAAGTATTAAATAATAATATTTATGAACTTACTTGTCGGACTTGTGGCCCCGAAATTACTGTTTTTGACACCACTGAAAAACAGGCTATTATTGTAATATCCCGAATTAGGGCCTAATCGGAATAGTGGTTTCGGGACCACAAATATGAGATAGAAATAATTATTTTATTATCATTTTAAGGTCTATGGTATGATTTTCATGATTGTGTGAAAACTTCGTTTAGAAATTTTATCGATAGAGGGTCCAATTTGATATTTAGGACTAAATTGCAAAAGTTGTAAAATGTGCGTTCTAGTTCACAAAAGGTACTAAGTACTTGTGAGTAATGGGTTTTTAAAGTGGAGGTCCTTGGATAGTAATTAGACCATTATTTTGGACAAAAATCCTAAAGGAAGATAAAACACCATAGTTTTTAATTAAGGGCATTTTGGTCATTTAGTTATTAAAATGAATTAAAAACAAAACTAAAAGCCAATTTTTGTCTATCTTCAACCCCTTGGCCGAATTTCACATGAGGAAGACATATCTAGGGTTTTTCAAGCTTCCAAGCTCGATTGTAAGTCCATTTTAGCCCCGTTTTTAATGTTCTTTACGTTTTTAGAGTCTCGGTAACTTGATTAAGCTTATTCTAGCAATAATTTAACCTAGGGTTTATATTTGGAAAAATACCCATAGTTGAAATGTGTTTATTTTTATGTTTTATGGTAGAATATGAAGCTTTAAATTTTGTTAAACAACTTTTGCTAAGCGATTTAATGTGAAAATGAGTAAAACGACATAATCGGTAAAAATATCTAATGTTCATAAGTACATGTTAGAGTGAGAATTTGATGTTTCCATAGAAGGGAAAAATGATCAGCATGTCATAAAACATAAAAAAAATAGGATGAAGTTTAATTTCCGAGCTTTGGGGAAAAGGTGTAAATATGTAAAAATATAGGGGTAAAAATGTAATTTTTCCAAAGTTTGAGTCAAGAACTGTTTTAATAAGTGTGAGTATTAAATATGCTAAAATTTTTATTTTAGATCAAGAGAAACAAGATTCGAGTCATGATCGAGGGGAAACTAAAGTTTATGAGGAATAGGTTCGATTTCTAACATTTTGTACCGAGGTAAGTTCATGAGTAAATTTAGTAACATAAATGTCATTTTAAGCAATTTAATGTTATTTATATGATATGATGATTATTATCATGAAATATTATGCCTTGTGGATTATTATTTAGTAATATGCAAATTATGTGAGCTACTTGATAAATATGAAATGCTACCAAGTATCGGTTCTGACATTCCGTGGAAGACAGCAAAGATGTGTGATTGAGGAAAATCTCGTTTGAACCTTGGGAATAGATTAGGATTCAAGTGACATGTCACTAGGATATTTGAGTTCCGAGCTCGTTGAGTTGAGTCCGAGTTCGTGAGATGTAACTAGGCATCCGAACTCGTTGAGTTGAGTCCGAGTTCACTTATGGATGCGAACGCCCGAGCTTGTTGAGTTGAGTCCGAGTTTGCTTATGAGCAGGTTACATGATAGCTTGGCTACATAATTTCCGCAGGCTATTGAGTCTGTTTAGCTGCGGGTATGGCACTTATGTGCATGCAATCCGTGTATCCAAATTATATTTCGATGTGTTCAATGGGTGAATCTTAAGTGAATAAGGAGAATACTTAAGACAAAGGTGACATGTTGGTAAGTGTGGTGAATGATAAAATTTGGACAGGTATGCGTTTAAACCCTCGGCTTGAGAACTTGGTATGATGAAATCGTGGTAAGATAGTAAATGCAAATGTAACATGAATGTCTTAGTGATATTTATACAAATGATGTTTTATGTTGGATTGCATGATTATGTTACTTGCTATTTACATGTGAACTTATTAAACATTTATGTTTCCTCCATCCTTTCCATTCTTTGTAGTTTTGACAAGCTATCTTAGAAATTGGGAACGATCGGAGGCTCGCTCACACTATCAGTGGACCATTTTGGTATAGTGGCTTGTATATTTTGAGTATGGCATGTATAGCATTATAATCATTTTGTGTATATGATCTTATGATATGGCCATTGGGTGGTAAGGAAATTTTTGGTAATGATTATCCTTTGGAATGGCTAATCAAGATCATATTTGGTGTTATGTATACTTAATGTGCTATCTAATCCATGGAAATTCATAAAAAGGTGAAATTTGTTATAAAACAGAATCATACAACAGCAATGATGTGAGTTTGAAAAATTATTAAAAATAGTAGAGATAGAATTAGATGATGAATAAAATATGAAATTGAAGCTTATTGAGTATGTTTTCATATGGAAGAAACAAAACAGGTAAATGAGTTGTATTTTATGAGAAATTTGAGTTTTGGTAGAACAGGATTAGAGCGATTTCTAAATCCCCTGTTCTGAATTTATAAATTCACTAAAAATTGTAAAAAAATAATTAGGAGTCAAAATTTATATTTATAGATTTCTTATTGAGTCTACTTTTAAAAGAAACAAACAGCATAGTCATCTAAATTCTGTACAGGGAGAAAAGTGATTCGTAGTGAACAAAGGTCTGAGCAATTGAACACTGAAATGGGGGAAATTTTAACTAATAAACTGTACTAATTGGCTTAACCAAAAATTTTGGAAAAAAAATTAGTAAATAGATATATGAGTCTAGTTTCAATAAAAATTTACGGATTTTAATTTTGAGTTTCATAACTCGAGATATGATTTTTTTAGCGACTGTAACGCAGATGGGCAGTTTATTACGAAAGGTGAAATAAATTGTTTGAAATTGTTTAAGTGATAATTTAAGTCTGTTAACACCTCGTACTCGATTCCGGTGACGGTCTCGGGTAAGGAGGTGTTACAATTACGGTGATGCAGCATTTCGTATTTGGGCTTGGCGACCAAGCTGGGTGTAGGGTGTTACATCGCAACACCAAGATCTGGGTGTCATAATAGTGAAGCCTAACAAGGAAAAATTCCAAAGGGAAATTTTCACTCCATCAAGCCTTAGGTCAAAGTTTAAGTAACGACATAATTGTCATTTTTAGGTTAAATTAGAAAATACTATAAAGACTACTTTATAAGTCTTTTTGGAGAGTTAGTAAAGAAGGGTAAACAATTAGACTTTTACTTATCATATTTTTTTTAAATTAGATTTTCTCATTTCTTTTTACTTTCTTATTCTTTTACTTATCATCTATTCTAAATCTTTATGTATATTTTTCTGATCAGTGTTCGTACATTGTGGCGCGATTAAGTTGTTGATGTTGTCACTGAGAATCATAATGATGATATTGTGTAGTCAAGTTAATTGCTCTTAGGACAATATTAGTAGAATGACGAGAAAATTAAATAAAAACTCTACAATCTACAATCTAACTAAAATATAAAAGCCTAATATTCTAAAAAAAACTAGTTTAAAGCCTAAAATGAAATCCTACGATTTGACTAGATGCAAAAACCTTTAAAAAAAACTCCTAAAATAATTCTAAAACACAAATTAACTTGAAAAGTAACCAAACAGCTAAAAATCTAACATACTAGCCACTCAAAATCCCAAGAACAGAAGTAAAAATCAAAACATATACTAAAAGTCAATTTTTTATTTGATTTAGTAATTATTATGATAATATATAATAAAAATACCGTACATAAAATTTGTATTTAAATATTATTTAATTATACCAAAATATATAAGGTGATACTAAAATATATTTTGGTATACAAATTTCTAAAATACAATATATAAAAATAAGATATACTGAAGTATATCTAATTTTGCTTCCCAAAGTATATATAAAATTTCTAACAATATATCAATACGCACTATTTTTGTTTGTGTGTGTCCCCACGCTCAATTTTATCTTCAAATTATTTTTTCTCCTGCTCTTGTGGCCTTAATATACCAAAATTTTTATGATGATGCCAATAATTTTAATGTGATATTAATATTTCTAATACAATATCGAAATTTCTAAATGGGTATCAAAATTTTTCTGTGTATCTTGTTAAATATATTGATATCTAATAGGTATTCAATTAAAAAATTTGTATTAATTAAAAATTTTCATATCATGTTAGAAATATTTATATTTGTTAAAAATTTTGGTATTGCATTGATATAGCTTAAAAATTTTGGTATCACGTAGAGATATTGGTATTGTTTAAAAAAATTGATAATACATTAAAAAAATTTGTATGACATTAAAAATTTTGGTATAAATTAAAAGTATTGCTTTCGAAATTTTAACATCTATTAAAAATTTAAAAATATTGATATTGCGTTGGTATCGTATTAGAAAGTTTAATATTAATTTATAACCTGTTAATTTCATCCAACTTTTCTAAATTTTTTAAGCGTAAAGTGGAAAGCATACGCTTAATTTTAATTGAAAAAAATTAAGAAAGGCAGAAATAGGAGTCACTAAGTAAAAAGAAGAAAAAAAGCAACTAAATATTATTGGAATCCAATAAGGTTTTCAGCTTGGCACATGCGATTGTCACATATTATGTTTTTCAAAGAAAATGTATACTCGTTTATATGTTTAAATATTTCCCTTATTTTTTAAAAGATGTTTGACATGACAGGATGTTAATCAAGGGATCCACTAAGTTTGTTTTTTCTTGGATGGTTTTCCACGTGGAGTCTCTTAAACTTCAAATCGTGGTTCTAATTCACTACAGATAAGACCGGAGCCAAGAAAAGGGAGACTCATTAGTTACTAGAGAATTCCAACTTGTAGTGATAAGAAGTTACGGCTCAAATCTTGATTTACAAAGAGATTTTAAGTTTGAATTCTCTATATTTAAATAATTTCAAAAACAAACGCATACACAAAATTTACAGGTAC
This sequence comes from Gossypium hirsutum, assembly GCF_007990345.1. Classification (NCBI taxonomy): domain Eukaryota; kingdom Viridiplantae; phylum Streptophyta; class Magnoliopsida; order Malvales; family Malvaceae; genus Gossypium; species Gossypium hirsutum. Next base: position 71,454,341 of record NC_053424.1, read on the forward strand.
TTCATACGATTGTGTTGAGAATTACTAGCAGAGGTTATAGAAGTTATCGGTACTATTAAAGAATGGGACAAAGCATTGATATGGCATAGAGTGTTCGAAGACTTTTTAGAGATTAAGAGAGTTTATATAAAGAAGTTTGATTTAGATTTTCTAGGGAGTGCTAGACTAAGATATGAATTAATGGTACTGAACCTTGTAATTAAAAATTAGTTGTAAAGTCTTCAAAGACTTCAAAATTTTAAATAAATTTAGAAGTGATATGTTGATAGTCTAATAAAAAAAAAGTATATAAGAATTTTATAATTGTTTTTATAGATAATATTTTTAATTAAAGGGGTTGATTTGACCAAATTAATTAGTTAGATATATCAAAATTAAGTTCATAATACAGAATAGAATATATTCAATTCCATATATTAAAATGCAGTGTTGTTTGAATCATATCGGACTGATCGGTTAGATCGGTTGGATTAAAAATTGAATTGAAATTTTATCCAAAAAGTGACTTTGAACTAACTAAAATATCAGTTGAACCGAAATTTTTGAATTTTTTTTATTTTTAATATTTTTTATTCTAACGGATAAGACCCACAGACTAGTTACATAACATGTTCAACCATTAATCTAATTTTTAAAAATCGAGATTAAAATGCAGTTTGTCGAACACTGTATAAAGAAAAAAAGTAGAAGATAAATTTAAAATTAATGCTTTCTTAAATAATTAATCAAAAGCCTAACAATCTCTTTATTTAATTGCAAGACAGGGAAGTTTGGATTCAAACAGTAATAACCCAACTCCCAAATTCTTAAAAAAGAAAAAAATCAAGTCTCGCATATCAGCTAGAATGATGCTAGAAAATAAAAGGACTAACCCATAAATAATCAATGCACCCACAAATTTGAAGTCAATAATTCTTCAAAAGTGGAGCAACTTCAATTAATTTGTTCGACTATGGCCATCAGATGTTGGACGAACTTATTAATACACTCATCAGAGCTCCCACCTTCACTGATTGCTTTCTTAGCTAATTCCTTCCATTTGTTAGCGTTACTCTTGATCTCTTTGCCTCTCTCCCCTTCCATTACTTCCTTCAAGCACTTAATCAGTTCCTCTCGCCTCACAACTCCCTCCTCATCCTCTTTGGCCCTCACTCCAATCCCCCAAATCTCCTCCACAAACTTGGCATCCGTCAATTGATCAGCCCATTTGGGCACACCCACCATTGGCACGCCAAGGCTTAGCCCTTCAAGGGTTGAGTTCCACCCACAATGTGTCACAAAGCAGCCTACGGCTGGATGTGCCAGCATTTCTAGTTGGTTGCACCATGTCACCACCATGCCCTTTTCTTTATTTGATTCTAGGAACCATTTGGGAAGTTTTTTCTGTTCCGTCTCTCTGACGATCCACAGGTAATGCAAATTGCTTTCCTCTAAGCCGCGAGCAGTCTCTTCCGTTTCTTCCTTTGTTAATGAAACCATGCTTCCAAATGAAATATAGACAACGGATTGAGATGGCTTTGTTTCTAGCCATTCCATGCACTCTTCGCTAAGTGGCTTCCATAAACTTGATCCGTAACCTCTGTCACCTTTGATCCTTTCATCCAGGTAAGCAGATGGTACCATAGGCCCAATCAACTTCGCTTGCCAGAGCTCTGACACGCCTTTTGCTTCCTACAATAACATATAACTAAAAATATCAGGGCATATTTAAAAAACTGTGAAAAAATAATGAAAATGAAATCAATTAAGCTTTGACCAATGGTAACATGATTGTTGGACTGGCAGTATCATGATATGGTAATTCTACTTATGGTCAGCAAGGGCAACACCATGGGGACAGGGAGGGGACATAAAATGGGAAATTTGCCCTTTAACACCTCTATTGGTAAACTTACACTTTAGCTCCCAAAAATAATAAAATTGTAATTTAGTCCTTATAAAAATAGAAAAATTATAAACTAATACAACGACGTTTTCTCTCTCATAAAATCTATAATTTAACTTTAGCCCGTCAGAAAAAAAAATTTCTGGCTTGCTGGAGATTGCTAGTACTAATGTTGATCTAAACATACCTTTCCTTCCAAGTCTTCAAAGGAGTTATCCAAAACCCAATCAGCTTCATTCAAATTCGAATACTGACTCAATTTCATGGCCAAGTAAGCAGGGTAGCTATCTGGAAACCGAAGAAAAGTGGGCAGGTCACGGAAATTTAATGGAGGAAGTCCTGGTAACATTAAGGGTTTGCTTTCAGGGGTCAGCGGCAGAGCAAGCCGGCCATGATGGATGCGAGAAAAGATGCTACACACAGCGGCAGAGTTGGTAAAGAAAGAAGCTCCATAAATCCCTTGCTGCTTTGCCACATCAAGAGCCCATGGCAGAAACGAGTCATACACCACACAGGTAACAGGGTGCTAGAGTCTTTAAACTTTTGGATGAGTTGCGACAGCGATCGGGACCCTTCTTCCTTGAATGACTTAAGGTAAAAGTCTACATTTCCAGCTTGTGAAAAGCCACCTTCATCGAATCCATCAGATACAGGTTCGACCCCAATGTGAGCTGCACATATGGAATTGACTGTGTAATGGGTGGTGGCTAGTGTTGACTTGACACCTTTAGAGGCTAAACGTTTAGCAAATTGGAGAAGAGGGTTGATGTGGCCTTGGCTTGGGTATGGCAGAAGTATCACGTGCCCTTTGAACTGCTTGTGTTCCATTTACTTTTTCTTCTCTTTTGTTAAAGCGTCTCTGTGTGCTTAATTGAAGGCTGATTGCTGGCTAGGGTGTCCTCTTATAGGCCAGAGGAAGAGAAATCTAAAATTGGTTTAAGGATTTTGTGTGAAGACAGGCACTTGACAGCAAAAGAAAAGAACGGCGAAAGCAATATTGGTACGCCTTTGATTCTGTGGTGTAAAATACGTGTTTGAGGTTCCTACACTCGCACGTGATTTCTATGTGTGAAAATATAATGATATTTTATAAGTGGAGTTCTCTAAGAATCTCTTTCGAAACGGAAAGTGCAGAAATTTCTTTTCGACAAATTAAATTATCCATCACTAGTCAAAATAAAATTTTTATTTAAATACAGATCCATTTACATTAGTTTAAAATTTAAATAGAAATAATATGTTTATATAAGAAATATATTTTTACATTATCTACATCAATGAATTATGAAATATAACAATTGAATTTTTAAAATATTAATCATATCAAAAATTATAAAATTATATAAAACCATTAGTGTAATTGAATATCTCTTTATTTATAAAATAAATTATATCTATTCAATTAAATAAAAAAATCTTATCTATCAATTTTTAAATCCGATTATTTTAAATAGCATTTTTAATTGTTTTATATGAAAAAATTTATATAAATTAATGAAAAGAAAATATATTATTGTAATAATATTTATTATTTATTAAATATTTATTATTTATTTTAACAATCAATTAATTTGAGATATCAACTTATGGTAATTATAACAGAATAGATGCAATAATTTTAAAAAATATTTTTTGCTCTACAAGATATATTTATATAAAAATAAAAAAAATGTGTATCATTAATATCTTTTTAATATAATAATTATAGTTACTCAATTTTTCTAATCTCGCCTATTGAATTCGATTATATATAGTAGAATAGGGTCCATTTGATTGTTGTAAAATAGTAGACTAAAATTTAATATTTTCAGTAGTTTTATTTTTTAAATATGTTTGACAACCTTAAATTAAAATTAATTGATAGATTTTTTTTATAAAAAAGTGTGATAAATGATAAATAAATAAATGCTTACATATCACTTAATCGAAATTAAGTTTAATTCTTTTTAATTTTTTTAGATTATATTATCCTTTAAACATTTTTTGCTCACAAATTTCTTTTTTTTTAAAAAAAAAACAAGAAAAGTTAGAATCAATTAAATTATACTAAAGGGATTAGCTATGAACATATGTACCCTTCTTCTCTATTAAAGGTATTTTAGCCATTGAATCTGCTTCTGCATTTTCTTCTTTAAGGATGTATTCAAGTGTCCAATCTTCAATATTCATCAAAAGATGATGAATGCGCCTGATTATCATTGACTTCTAGGATGTTGAATCCAAAATTTGGATAGCTTCAATTGTTAGAATTGTAAAATAAATCTAAAATAAAACTGTAAACTGTATACCAAGATCTGTCATGTCAAATCATCAAGAATAAATCAAGAATAAAACTAGATGCGGAAGCATACCTGAATCCATGAATTCCTTGATATTTACAGAGCTTGGGGATTTGATCTTAAAAATTTGCACACAAGAAATTCAGAGAATATTTGTCTCTCTTTCCTAAGCATAGGATATTAAAAAATATATCTTGTTGTAATTTGGGGACCATAACCCTAACATATATAACTTTGGCACATTAGCCCTAATTCCTAATTAGCCCATCATTAATTAGAAATTGATTAGAACTTAATTATTATAGTATCTACATATATTTGACCCATACTTTATTTAATAATTAAAGCCCAATAAACCTTAACCAAATTAGGTCACTTTTAATTTGGGCTAACATATAATGATAGTAAATAATAACATGTAATTACCATTATTATACATGTGATGCCCATATTTTCCAACAATCTCCCACTTGGACCACATATATATACTAATTACTCTATTAGTTTACATGTCATTATATAACATTCTGAGCTCAAAATTTTATTATCTTATCCAAAAGGTATATCGAACAATCTCGTCCATTAATTATGTTAACATAGAACCAAGGCGACTTTCGTTACATATATCGTAACTAAATCCATCCCTGATCACATATATTAACATAACCAAATGACATAGATCAAGTATGGATGTGTAGCATGAAAATTACATGCAATATGATTTAAACATGTATATTTCCAATTGGTCCTCCTTAGTGAGATCAAACCTTACCAAACTCAGAGTGTGAATAAACCAAATAAATTTTATTTTTGTAGAAAATAAACTTAATATCTGTAAACTAAAATAACTACAAATTTTCTATAACATAAAAGCATTTAAAAGTACAAAATCCCACTAAAATCAAATATCCTTAAATGGCATTACACCCCTATGAGTAGTGTACTCTTATAAAACCTTAGGTGCAGTCCCTTAGTAAACAGATCCGCAATCATGGAGTTTGTCCTAATATGTAACAACTCAATTTAGGGCCTAATCAGAATAGTGGTTTCAGGACCACAAATTCAAAGTTAGAGAAATTATTTTATTATTATTTATATGTTATAGCATGTTTTTAAGAGTGCATGAAAAATTTGGTGAAGAAATTTTAGCGTTTGCGAGTTTAATTGTGAAAAAGGACTAAATCGCATAAAGTGCAAAAGTCCTAAATTGATAGCTAAGAGTGTCAAATAGCTAGAGGACCTAAATTGGGGGTCTTTAAAATAAAATTAGACCCTAATTTAGAGCTTGGCCAGCCATGGGAGACAGTTTGGTCAAAAAGTCCAAATTTGGTTAGGTTTGGTGGCTAATTCGACTAAAATAGAAATAAAATAAGAAAAAGATGATATCACATTCTCATCTTCTTCTCTACCATAGATTTTCAGCCATTTTTAGGGGTTTTGAACTCCCAAAAATTTCATCAACTTGAGGCACTCTCAAGTAAGTGATTTTTATGAGTTTCTTGATGATTTTTACATTTTTTAGACTCTTAAAGTATGAGCTTTCAAATGAGGGTACTATTTTGCAAAATGATTAAGAGTTTAGGATTTTTACATGAAAGGATTTGTAATTTTTGTTGAGTTTTTATGGAAGAAAATTAGTCTTGGGTGTAACACCCAATACCCGAGACCATCGCCGGAGTCGAACACGAGGGGTTAACGGGCTTAATTCACTTACTTGCACAGTTCATTTTAAAAATTTCCAGACAGCTTGCTAACTATGTCACTGTCACCTTAAAAATCATATCTTGAGTTCCACAACTTGAAAATAAGTTTCGTGATTTTTTTCTAGAATTTTTGGTCGGGCCAATTAGTACAGTTTATTAGTTAAAGTCTCCCATGTTACAGGGATCGACTACACTGACCTTTGCGCATTACGACTTGGATATCTCCCTGTACAGGGCTTAAATACTGATGCCATTTGTTTCTAAAGAAACTAGACTCGAAAAGAAATCTGTACATATATGGCATGACTTCTAATTATCTCTGGTCAATTTATAATGAATTTCCAAAGTCGGAACAGGGACTCCAGAAACCGTTCTGGCCCTGTCTCACGAAAACTTAAATATCTCTTAACATACTGTTCATATGATCATTTCGTTACTTTCCTATGAAAATAGACTCGTCAAGGTTCGTTTACATAATTTATTTACTATTTAATTCCATTCCTACTATTTTTAGTGATTTTTCACATCCACGTCACTGCAGCTGTCAGCATCTGTCTTTAAGGTAGGCTTTACCTATTTCATAGTTTCCATGATTCAACTAGCCCTTTAATATATATAGCACAAAATATGATCATGATTAACCATCCCAATGGCTAATCGTTTCCAAACATTTCCATACCTCTTAATGAACAACATACAAATGATTATAATACCATGCCCAAAGTGTATATAAGCCATTTTCGCATGGCTATCCAAATTTATACAAAACCAAAGAGGTATGTGACCAATAACAAGAAGGGTAGTCCTATACATGCCATTTCAAAGTTCAACCAAAATTGTACCAAAAGGGGGCTTTGATAGTGTGGGAGACTTCGACTTCCAAAAATCCCGAGTCCGATAGCTGACGAACCAAAATCTATAAAACAGAGATTCAAAGAAACGGAGTAAGCATTTAATGCTTAGTAAGCTTTGAGCCATAAAATTAAGCACGACTAAAGTATAGCATTCATATAACTAAACGGATAATTTCATATATACATATTCTCGAAATCATTCCTACTTCACATTCCAACCCCTATATTCATACATAAGGGATCAACTTGATCAAAGACCGGAAGCTCATTAATCGACTGAGTGAATAATATTCAAAAGGAATCAACTATTCCAATGCACATACGAAGCATATCTCATTGTTGAGATTTTACGAGCGTGTCAATTTAAATTATTACAGCAAGATCACTCGTCCCAAACGAGTACCTTCGGAGTTTAGTCGGATATAGCCACTAGCTCAAATGCCTTCGGGACTTAGCCCGGTTATAGTGACTCGCACAAATGCCTTCAGGACTTAGCCCGGCATAATAACTCGCATAAATGCCTTCGGGACTTAGCCCGGTATAATAACTCGCATAAATGCCTTCGGGACTTAGCCCAGTATAATAACTCGCACGAGTGCCTTCGGGACTTAGCCCGGTTATCAACCGAATATCTATGCACATCTCAATAAATCATGACACATCTCTATTACAATTTCATAACTAGAATTCAAACTCAAGTCACTTATCAAGCATTATCATTTCGGCTCAATAGCTACATGCATGAGCATGATTTTGATTTATTTAAAACATGATCTAATCGAATCATAATCTAAGCTTCATTACTCAAAGACTTACCTCGGATGTGGTCGAGCGATTTCGACAGCTATTCGATCACTTTTTTCCTTTCCCTTATCCAACTGTGGTCCTCTAAGCTCTTGAGGTAATTCAAACAAATTTAACTTATTAAAGTCTCATTTTGCTAGCTTATGGCCGAATATGACAAGGAGTTTGATAGGTCATATGGCCACCTTTTAGCTCAAATACACAATGGTCATACGCATTTTTAATCACATCAAGCAATTTAATACAATTCATTCGAACATCAAAAGAGAAGCTCAAGGTACTTAGCCCATATATACATTAGACATTAGAGTCACATATGTACGAAATCACGAATCGAATTCAACATACTAGCTAATATTTCCCCTTAGCCAAATTTTCTAAGTCAAGCTAAAGCCATCAATAGGCTACCTATGGCCGAACATAAACATCAACTTATGTACTCATTCATGTGGCCGAACATACATGTCTATGTTGGGGCCGATTGCAACACTTAATACATTCTACAAGTATGGTCACTTGTATTGACTAAACACCATTTTGTTTCAAGTTCAAAACTTGGCTAATACACACATATACACTAGTAAAGCAAACAATAAAATTTGCACTTCACCTTACTACCATTTCTCATCCAATAACGTGAACAACAACCATATTTCTTGTAACACCCCGAACCCGAGACCGACACCGGAGTCGGACACGAGATGTCAACAAGCTTTGAAAAATTTTTCCAGACACTGCCCAGTCTGAGTACTAGTCGCTTCAAAAATCATATCTTGAGTTTCACAACTCGAAAATCAGTTTTGTGATTTTTCCCTGAAACTAGACTCATGTCCCCACCTATGTATTTTTTTTCTAGAATTTTTGGTCAGGCCAATTAGTACAGTTTATTAGTCAAAGTCTCCCATGTTACAGGGGTCGACTACACTGACCTTTTCCCATTACGACTGGGATATCTCTCTGCACAGAGCTTCAATGCTGATGCCGTTTGTTTCTATGGAAACTAGACTCAGAGAGGAATCCATACATATATGGTATGACCCCTAATTATCTCTGATCAATTTATAGTGAATTTCCAAAGGCGGAACAGGGAATCCAGAAACTGTTCTGGCCCTGTTCCACAAGAACCCGAATATCTCTTACTGTACTGTTCCTATGATTGTTTCGTTACTTCCATATGAAAGTAGATTCATCAAGGTTCGATTACATAATTTATTCACTATTTAATTCCACTCCTACGAATTCTTGTGATTTTTCCAATCCACACCACTGCTGCTATCAGCTTCTGTTTTCAAAGTAAACCTTACCTAATTTGGGGTTTCATGGACCAACTAGGGCCTTGTCATACATAAGCCCACATATGATCATACTTAGCCATTCTAGTGGCTGATCATTTGCTCAACACTTCCATTCCAACTATAGTTACATCATGAAACCATCTATACATTCATAAATACGAATGGTCTAATGCCATACTCCACTTCTACAAGCCATTTTCGCATGGCTGTACACTTATACATTTCATAAAGTACTCGAAAGACAACAATGGGTAGTCCTATACATGCCATATCAAAATTCAACCAAAATAGTACCCAAAAGAGCCTTTGATAGTGTGGGCGACTTCGACTTCAAGATCCCGAGTCCGATAGCTGGAGAACCAAAAATCTATAAAACAGAGGAGCAATATAACGAGTAAGCAATTTATGCTTAGTAAGTTTGAGCAAGGAATTCCAGCATGCACAAAGAATAGCACACATTTAGCTAAACGGAATATTTCATAATACGCAATTTACCGATGTCAAACTTGCTTCACAACATTAACAACCCTTATGTACATACACAATAACTAACTTGGCCGAAGGCCGGTAGCTCGTTTATCAACTGAGCGAACATTTATTTGTAAGGGCTCGATTAAATTTAACACATACGTAACATATCCCCATATTGGGATGTTTTTCGAGTATTCGCTGGAATTTTACAGCAAGCTCATTCATTACCAAATCACGTACCTTCGGGATTTAACCGGATATAGCTCCTCGTTCAAATGCCTTCGGGACATAGCCCGGTTTTAGTAACTCACACAATGCCTTCGGGACATAACCCGGATTTAACAACTCGCACGAATGCCTTCGGGACTTAACCCGGATTTAATAACTCGCACGAATGCCTTCGGGACTTAACCCGGATTTAGTATCTCGCACAAAGGCCTTCGGATCTTAGTCCGGATATATTCACTTAGCACAAAGCCTTCGGGACTTAGCCCGGACAGCATTCAATTAATCATGCACATTCACATTTCATTATCATTTGCGAAACTCAAACACAAGGCACATATCGTCCTTGCACATTCGGCTCAATAGCCACACATAGAGCATGATTTAATCACATTGTAATTTAAGCTCTCTTACTCAAGAACTTACCTCGGGTGTTGTCGAACGATTCCGCTAGCTATTCAACCACTTTTTCCTTCCCTTTATCGGATTTATTTCCCCTTTGCTCTTGAGCTTAATCAAACAAATAAATTGATTTCATCATTTAGGCATCAAAAAGATGAACACAAGGCACTTAGCCCATATTTATACATTAGACATTAAAGTCTCATACATGCAAAAATCATGCATCAACACAACATATTAGCTAATTTCTTTCCCCTTGGCCGAATATGCATGTCTATTTTTGGGGTCGATTTCAACACTTAATACACACATATACACACTAGTAAAGCATCCTCCCCCTTTTCATCAATTTAACACATGCATTGCTCATTAACATGCAAAGTTACATTCGGCCTTAGCACACATCTTGCTAGCCGATTTTTCTCCATTTAGCAACCAATGCACATATGTGCTCACACAAAAATGCTAAAAAGGAGGTTCAAGAACCATCAAGCCATCATCACATGCATCATTAACAAGCTTCATATTTTGCATGCAATGGCATTAACACAACCTCCACCTAGGCCGAATCTTAACTCATCCTCATACCTCATCACCACAACATCAAACATCAACCAAGAATGATGCATCCATGGTCAAGTGCCATCTCCATCACATAGCAAGATTTAGACCATGGGCTAGGTAGAACTCAAGCTAACAACTAAATCATGCATGCATCTCATGAAACATCATCAAACATACCTTAGCCTAGCTACATGCATGGCCGAATCTCTTCACCTTTCTTCTTCTTTCCTCCTTAAAATTTTTGGCCAAGGATGAACCAAAGGATGAGAAATTTTTTTCTTTGTTTTTCTTTCTAATTTAGGCTAAAATGAAGGTGAGAAAGGATGAACACAAATTTTCTCCTTTCTTCTCTTTAGCTCACGGCAATGGGGGGGCAACTACACATTTTTTTTTTCTTTTGTTTCCATTTCTTTATTACCCATACTCCTTATTTTATTCTTCCACTAACAAAACATGTTTCATGACATGTTTTGCCCATCATTCTTTGTCATGGCCGGCCACTACTCATTAGGGGGGGGGAATTTGACATGCAAGTCCCCCCTTTGTCCACATGCACTAATAGGTCCTCACACATTGACCTATCACATTTTAGAATTTTCTCACATAAGTCCTATTGACTAAATTCACATGAAATCAACCAAATTGAAGCTTGAAATTTTCACACATTCATAATTACATATTCTAGACAATAAGTATCACATTCAAACGTTTCGGTGACTCGGTTTAGCGGTCCCGAAACCACTTCCCGACTAGGGTCAACTTTGGGCTGTCACAACTCTTCCCCACTTAAGAAATTTTCGTCCCCGAAAATCTTACCGGTAAATAGGTTTGGGTATCGTTCTTTCATCGAGCTCTCGGTCTCCCAAGTAGCTTCCTCGACCCCGTGTTTGAGCCATAACACCTTTACTAGCGGAACTCTTTTGTTTCGCAACTCCTTCACTTCACGAGCTAGGATACGCATCGGTTCTTCTTCATAGCTCATGTCGACTTGAATTTCAACCTCTGATGGGCTAATTATGTGCGATGGATCAGATCGATAGCGTCGAAGCATCGAAACATGAAAGACGTCATGAATCTTTTCAAGCTCCGGGGGCAAAATCAATCTATACGCAACCGGGCCAACTCGTTCGGAGATTTCGTACGGCCCAATGAATCTTGGGCTCAACTTGCCCTTACGGCCGAACCTGAGTATCTTTTTCCAAGGTGAAACCTTAAGGAACACTTTGTCTCCCACCTGATACTCGATGTCTTTTCGTTTCAAATCTGCGTACGATTTCTGACGATCCGTGGCTACCTTCAGACTTTCACGGATTACCCTTACTTTCTGTTCAGCATCTCTAATCAAATCAACTCCGAAAATTTTACTTTCACCGAGCTCAGTCCAAAACAATGGTGTACGGCATTTACGACCGTACAAAGCCTCGTAAGGTGCCATCTTAATACTTGATTGAAAACTATTGTTGTAAGCGAATTCAATCAAAGGTAAATACCGTTCCCAGGAACTACTGAACTCGAGGATGCAACATCTCAACATATCCTCAAGTATCTAAATTATCCGCTCGGATTGACCATCGGTTTAGGGGTGAAAAGCAGTGCTAAACTGCAGTTTGGTACCCAGAGCTTCTTGCAATTTCTTCCAAAATCGTGAGGTGAATCTCGGATCTCTATCCGACACGATAGAAACAGGTACCCCGTGTAATCTCACAATTTGAGAAACGTACAATTCAGCTAGTCTATCCACTGAAAAATCCATACACACGGGGATAAAGTGAGCCGACTTAGTCAGTCTATCGACAACAACCCAAATCGCATCCTTCTTACTAGTTGACAGTGGCAGTCCGGACACAAAGTCCATTGTGACTCGATCCCATTTCCACTCGGGTATCATGATCGGCTGAAGTAATCTTGAAGGCACTTGATGTTCCTCTTTCACTTGTTGACATATTAAACATCTCGAAACAAAGTCGGAGATGTCTCGTTTCATACCATGCCACTAAAATCAACGTTTCAAATCGTTGTACATTTTCGTACTCCCCGGGTGAAATGACATTTGGCTACCATGGGCTTCGTTCAGAATCATCGAAATGAGTTCCGAATTCCTTGGAACACACAAACGATTTCTAAACCTCAAACAATCATCATCCTCAATTTGAAACTCCGATTCCTCGTTCGGAAAACACTTAGCCCGTTTTGCAACCAATTCATCATCGACTTTCTGAGCTTCACGAATTTGGTGAGTCAATAATGGTTTAGCTTTTAATTCAGCTACTAACACACTGTCTGGTAGAACAGACAAATGCACGTTCATCGCTCGTAAAGCAAACAATGACTTCCGGCTTAAGGCGTCCGCAACCACGTTAGCCTTTCTCGGGTGGTAATCAATGACAAGCTCGTAATCTTCCAACAGCTCAAGCCAACGTCTTTGTCGCAGATTCAAGTCTCGTTGAGTCATCAATTATTTGAGACTTTTGTGATCCGAAAATACATGGCACTTCTCACCAAACAGATAATGTCGCCATATTTTTAAAGCAAACACGATGGCAGCTAGTTCGAGATCATGGGTCGGATAATTCCTCTCGTGTGGCTTCAATTGTCTCGACGCATAGGCCACGACTCGACCTTCTTGCATCAATACGCAACCCAACCCAAGTAGGGATGCGTCACTATAGATGACAAACTCTTTACCTGATTCGGGTTGCACCAAAATTGGAGCTTCAGTCAAACGAGTTTTCAGTTGGTCGAAACTTTTCTGACATTTCTCCGTCCACTCGAACTTAACATCCTTTTGAAGTAGCTTCATCATTGGTGTGGCTATCATCGAGAAACCTTTTACAAATCGTCGGTAATAACCGGCGAGCCCTAAAAAGCTCCGAACTTCAGTAACATTTCTCGGAGGTTTCCAGTCAAGTATGGCTGAAATTTTGTTCGGGTCAACTCGAATACCCGACGCGGATACCACATGACCCAAGAAGCTAACCTCTCTTAACCAGAACTCACACTTACTAAACTTAGCATATAACTGCTTATCCCGCAAAATTTGCAGCACTAGCCTCAGATGCTCAGCATGTTCGGTCTCGTCTCTTGAATAGACCAAAATGTCATCAATGAACACCACTACGAACCAATCCAAATACGGCCTGAAGATCCGATTCATCAAATCCATAAATACTGCAGGGCATTAGTGAGCCCAAACGGCACCACCAAGAATTCGTAGTGACCATATCTCGTTCTGAAGGCAGTTTGGGAATATCTGAATCTCGGATTCGCAACTGACAATAGCCCGATCTCAAATCTATTTTTGAGAACACTGGGGCTCCCTTCAGTTGGTCGAACAAATCATCGATGCGCGGCAACGGATATTTGTTCTTTATCGTCACTTTATTCAGCTGACGATAGTCAATGCACAACCTCATGGTTCCGTCCTTCTTTTTCACGAACAATTCTGGTGCACCCCAAGGTGAGAAACTTGGTCGAGCGAAACCTCTATCCGTCAGTTCTTGCAACTGAGCTTTCAACTCCTTTAACTCGGTTGGTGCCATACGATACGGAGCTATCGAAATCGGCGTAGTCCCAGGTACAAGCTCAATACCAAACTCTACCTCCCGAACAGGTGGTAAACCCGGTAATTCTTCCGGAAAAACATCCGGGTATTCACAAACCACCGGCACAGATTCGGGTTTCTTTTCTAATTCTTTGTCACCAAGTACATACGCAAGGTATGCTTCGCACCCTCTTCTTACATATTTCTATGCCAACATTGCTGATAATACAGCTGGCATCCCCTCCAAGTCCGCAGACTCAATTCGGACTACTTCGTTATTTGCGCACCTCAAATCAATAGTCTTGCTCTTGCAATTCACAATCGCATCATGCGCGGTCAACCAATCCAAACCAAGGATAACATCAAATTCATCAAACGGCAAAGCATCAAATCCGCGGAACAAACCTCGAATTTCCAA